>NC_057713.1:56997987-57025873 GCF_004010195.1 Chiloscyllium plagiosum | reverse complement strand
AGATCCTGTTGTAATCTGAGGTAACCCTCTTCGCTGTCCACTACACCTCCAAGTTTGGTGTCATCTGCAAACTTACTAACTGTACCTCTTATGCTCGCATTCAAATCATTTATGTAAATGACAAAAAGTAGAGGACCCAGCACCGATCCTTGTGGCACTCCACTGGTCACAGGCCTCCAGTCTGAAAAACAACCCTCCACCACCACCCACCTTTAAGCCAGTTCTGTATTCCAAATGGCTAGTTCCCCCTGTATTCCATGAGATCTAACCTTGCTAATCAGTCTCCCATGGGGAACCTTGTCGAACGCCTTACTGAAGTCAATATACTGCTCTGCCCTCATCAATCTTCTTTGTTACTT
This sequence comes from Chiloscyllium plagiosum, assembly GCF_004010195.1. Taxonomy (NCBI): domain Eukaryota; kingdom Metazoa; phylum Chordata; class Chondrichthyes; order Orectolobiformes; family Hemiscylliidae; genus Chiloscyllium; species Chiloscyllium plagiosum. Next base: position 57,025,514 of record NC_057713.1, on the reverse strand, counting down.
CTTCAAAAAACTCAATCAAGTTTGTGAGACATGATTTCCCACGCACAAGGCCATGTTGACTGTCCCGAATCAGTCCTTGCCTTTCCAAATACATGTACATCCTGCCCCTCAGAATTCCCTCCAACAACTTGCCCACCACTGAGGACAGGCTCACTCGTGTATAGTTCCCGAGCTTGTCTTTACCACCCTTAAACAGTGGCACCACATTTGCCAACCTCCAGTCTTCCGACACCTCACCTGAGACTATCGATGATTCAGATATCTGAGCAAGAGGCCCAGCAATCACTCCTCTAGCTTCCCACAGAGTTCTAGGGTACACCTGATCAGGTCCTGGGGATTTATCCACCTTTAACCATTTCAAGACATCCAGCACTTCCTCCTCTATAATCTGGATATTTTGCAAGATGTCACCATCTATTTCCCTACAGTCTGTATCTTCCATATCCTTGTCCACAGTAAATACTGATGCAAAATATTTAGTATCGCCCCCATTTTCTGTGGCTCCACACAAAGGCCGCCTTGCTGATTTTTGAGGGCCCTATTCTCTCCCTTTTGTCTTAATATACTTGTAAAAACCCTTTGGATTCTCCTTAATTCTATTTGCCAAAGCTATCTCATGTCCCCGTTTTACACTCCCGATTTCCCTCTTAAGTATATTCCTACTTTTGTTATACTCTTCTAAGGATTCACTCGATCTATCCTGTCTATACCTTACATATACTTCCTTCTTTTTCTTAACCAAACCCTCAATTTCTTTAGTCATCCAGCATTCCCCTATACCTACCAGACCTCCCTTTCACCCTGACAGGAATATACTTTCTCTGGATTCTTATCTCATTGCTGAAGGCTTCCCATTTTCCAGCCATCCCTTTACCTGCAAACATCTGCCTCCAATGAGCTTTTGAAAATTCTTGCCTAATTCTTCTCCAATTTAGAACTTCAGCTTTTAGATCTGGTCTATCCTTTTCCATCACTATTTTAAATCTAATAGAATTATGGTCACTGGCCTCAAAGTGCTCCCCCACTGACACCTCAGTCACTTGCCATGCCTTGTTTCCCCAGCGAAGGTCAAGTTTTGCACCTTCTCTAGTAGGTACATCCACATACTGAATCAGAAAATTGTCTTGTACACACTTAAGAAATTCCTCTCCATCTTAACCCTTAACACTATGGCATTCCCAGTCGATGTTTGGAAAGTTAAAATCCCCTACCATAACTAGGGGAGAAAGTGAGGTCTGCAGATGTGGAGATCAGAGCTGAAAATATGTTGCTGGAAAAGCGCAGCAGGTCAGGCAGCATCCAGGGTACAGGAGAATCGACGTTTCGGGCATAAGCCCTTCTTCAGGAATCAGGATTCCTGAAGAAGGGCTTATGCCCGAAACGTCGGTTCTCCTGTTCCCTGGATGCTGCCTGACCTGCTGCGCTTTTCCAGCAACACATTTTCAGCCCTACCATAACTACACTATTATTCTTACAGATAGCTGAGATCTCCTGACAGGTTTGTTTCTCAATTTCCCTCTGACTATTGCGGGGGGAGGGGGTCTATAATACAATCCCAATAAGGTAACCATCCCTTTCTTATTTCTCAGTTCCACCCAAATAACTTCCCTGGATGTATTTCCAGGAATATCCTCCCTCGGCACAGCTGTAATGCTATCCCTTATCAAAAATGCCATGCCCCCTCCTCTCTTGCCTCCCTTCTATCCTTCCTGTAGCATTTGTATCCTGGAACATTAAGCTGCCAGTCCTGCCCATCCCTGAGCCATGTTTCCGTAATTACTATGATATCACAGTCCCATGTTCCTAACCATGCCCTGGGTTCATCTGCCTTCCTTGTTAGGCCCCTTGCATGGAAATAAATGCAGTTTAATTTATTTAATTTATTAATTTATTTGTCCTACCTTGTCCCTGCCTGCCCTGATTGTATGACTCACTTCTGTTCTCAGCTGAACCCATCTTAGATCGATCTCTTTCCTCACTATCTCCCTGGGTCCCACCCCCCTACCTTATTAGTTTAAATCCTCCCGAGCAGTTCTAGCAAATTTCCCTGCCAGTATATTAGTCCCCTCTCAATTTAGGAGCAATCCGTCCTTCTTGTACAGGTCACTTCTACCCCAAAAGAGATTCCAATGATCCAAAAATGTTAATCCTTCTCCCATATACCAGCTCCTCAGCCATGCATTCATCTGCTCTATCCTCCTATTCCTCCCCTCACTAGCTCGTATCCCTGGGAGTAATCCAGATATTACTACCCTTGAGGGCCTCCTTTTTAAATTTTTGCCTGACTCGCTGTAATCTCCCTTCAGAGTCTCAACCTTTTCCCTTCCAACAACATTGGTTCCAATGTGGACAATGACCTCCTGCTGGCCCCTCCCCCCCCGAGAACATTCTGCACCCTCTCTGAGAAATCCTTGATCCTGGCACCAGGGAAACAACACACCATTCTGCTTTTTCACTGCTGGCCACAGAAAGGTCTGTCTGTATCTCTGACTACAGAATCCCCTAACACAATTGATCTCTTGGAAGCCGATGTACCCATCGTTGCATTAGAGCCAGTCTCAATACCAGAAACTTGGCTGTTCGTGCTACGTTCCCCTGAGAATCCATCACCCCCTACATTTTCCAAAATAGCATACCTGTTTGAAATGGGTATAACAACAAAAGACTCCTGCACGAGCTGCCTACCTCTCTTATCCTTCCTGGAGTTAACCCATCTATGTGACTGTATCTGAGATTTTCCCCCCTTCCTATATCTGCCATCCATCACATACTGTTGCTGTTGCAAATCCCTCATCGCTTCTATCTGTCTCTCCAACCGATCCACTCGATCTGATAAGATTCGCATCCAACAGCATTTATGGCAGATATAATGAGCAGTAACCCTTAAACTCTCTTTAAACTCCCACATCTGACAAGAAGTACATTTCACGCAAAGGCCATTTTGCTCCTTCATAATCTACAGACTCAGAAAATAACACCGTCTTATTCCTCTGCAAACACTGCCCCAGGTTAAAGCTATGGCTTATATTTTAAGTTTAATCAAGAGACTGATCTCCAAAAACATATAATCAAGAAAGAATCCACTGTACTCACTACTGCAGCCTCTCTCGGACAGACTTAAAACAACAATTCACTTATCTGATTCTGTGCTGTGAACTTTGCCCAACAGTTCCTCCAAGGTTAGTTGTGAATTTCACTGTTTGTTAATTTTCCCAGAAAGATTTTTAAAACGTCAATCTCTACCTCATTACGAAAAACTTAATTTCTAGAAACATCATTACGAATCTTGTTGGCACCCTGCCTGGTTTGATCATGCTTCTTGCAATGCAGAAATCAGTCAGTACTTCTGCTATGGCCCAACTATTATTCTGTATGGTATGACAAAATGTTTTTACAATCTGGGCCTTAATGAGAAAAAGTATCCAATATAATGTCTTGACATGAAAAATATACAGGATCTTGTGTTTTTTACAAAACAAAACACAAAAGCAAAGAAGTTTCAGTAATTTTTTATTAGTTGATTCTCAATTTCTAGTTCAAATTTAGAAGGGTGTGAAAGCACTGAAGAGATTCCAGAAAGATTTATGAGAATGGCTGCAAAGACGAGAGACTTCAATTACATGGACGTACCAAAAGAAGCTACACTTCTCCTCAGAGCAGAGAAAGTTTGAGGAAACTTGACTGAAGTGACTGAAATTACGAGGATCTGGACTGAGGAGAAACTTTTCCTTTTGATGTAAAGAGGAGACTGATCAAAAGTCATTGGCTTTTTTTTTGAAAACCATACTCTTAGTTCTAGATTTCTCCACAAGAAAAGGCATCCTCTCAGTATCTACCCTGTCAAGGTCCCTCAAGATCTTGTATTCTGACTAAAATCACCTCATTCTTCTAAATGAGTAAAGGCTCAACCTGCTCAACATTTTCCTCAAAGGACAAAAGGGAGTAGCCTAATGAACTTTCTCTGAACTGATACCCATGAAAGTATAACCAAAACAGTACACAATATTGGTGTTACCTGACTAATGCCACATACATTTGTAGAAAAACTTGCTTACTTTTTTACTGTTGTCCTGTGCATTAAAGGCCAACATCTAAACTGACTTCCTAATTACTTGCTGTAGCTGCACACTGACTTTTTGAGAATCATGGTCACCTAAATCCAGCAGTTTCTCACTACTTAAATAAATGTTCACCTTTCTATTCTTCCTGCATATACAAAGCCACATTTCCCAATATTTTACTGTACCTACAAATTTTTACCTACAAACTTTGCTTATCTAGATTTCTTTGCAGACTAGGTATCATCCTCACAAGTTGCTCTTCTACATGGTTCGATTCTCTACACTGTGGAAAGAGGCCCTTCAGTCTAACAAGTCCACACTGACTCTCCGAAGAGGAACCCACCCAGACCCATTTCCCTACATTTTCCCCTGAATAATGCACTTAACACTATAGGCAATTTAACATAGCCGATTCACCTAATCTTCACATCTTTCGAATTATGGGAGGAAACCAGAGCACCTGGAGGAAACCCACGCAGACACGGGGAGAATGCGCAAACTCCACCAGACAGTCACCCGAGGTGGGAATTGAACCTGGGTCCCTGGCGCTGAGAGGCAGCAGTGCTAACCACAGAGCCATCTATTTGTAGATGTTTTTCTTATCAACGTTTTCAGAGATGCTACTAAATATCTCTGAAGCCTGTAGGACTTCAACCTGGCCTCCAAACCTGTAGCGGTTGGTCCTTCATTGAATCATTAATATACATTAGAGGTTGAGGTTCACAAATGTGTGTGTTACTGCATCAGTTTCAGTTTTCAATCTGAAACTAACCCACTTATTCATACTCTTTCCTGTTAGCCAGTTCTTTATCTACATTAACATTAAACCCCATCATTCCATCTCATGTAGAAATCTTACATGTGGCAATTTATCAAATGTCTTTGGTAAATTCAAATACACTATATTAACTGCCTCTCCTTCATCCACCCCCTTGTTACATCCTCAAATAAATAATCTGCTAAAAATGATTTGCCTTTCATAGATTCATAGTGATTTTGCCTGAAATGTCCTGCTACCAGCACTTTAAAATTAACTCTAGGATTTCCCAGTCACAGACATTAGCCTAACTTACCTACAATTTTCCATCTTCCAGCCTTTTTGTTTTAAAAACAAAGGTGTTAACACTTGCAGTTTTGCAATCTGCTGGGAACCTTCCAGAATCTAGTGAATTCCGGGAGATTATAACCAACCCACTCACCTACTTCTGCAGAGTTATTCCTGAAACATCATTTCTCCTGCTCCTCAGATGCTGCCTGGCCTGTTCTCTTTCCTAGTAACCAATTTACCCAATGCTCGGCCTATCTTCTTTCTCATTATAAATTATTTAAGTTTAAGAAACAATTTACAGACCTGCATTGTTCACACGAGTGACATTCTATCATGCTATTATCCCTTTTGCTTAAGGACTCTTCACTATGTTTACAATGAGATCTTTAATTATTCCTGTATCATTACACATCGACATGTCTAGCATAGCTTGCTCCTTGGTAGGTTTCAGTACGCATCACTGAGAAACTATTCCAAATACATGACGACTCATTCTCCAGACCACCTTTGGCAATTTGATTTGCCTAATCTATGTGAAGATTAAAGTCAATTACTGCAATACCTTTCTTGCAAGCTCCCACTACTACTTGATTTATACTCTGTTCTAAATTGCAGCTACTGTTTGGAAGTCTGCACACTACATCCACCAGTTACTTCTTTCCTTTAATTTTTTAAATATCTCCACCTCAATTGATCTAAATTTTGGATTCTTCCAAACCTAGGTCATTTCTCACTATTGTACCGATCTTATCCTTTATTAGCAGAACTAGACCAAATGACCTACTCTTGTCCCCTGTTCCTTTGTTTGTAACCCTCAGACAAGAAAAAAAATCTCTCAAATTGGAGAATTGTAATTTTTAAAATTGTGCCCGTGTTTCCAGACAGCCTTGACAACATCGTCTCAGCATCCACCCTGTTAAGTTTCCTTCAGTTCTTTGTTGATAAGACGACATTGCTCAGACACTGACCGCTTTCTTTAATTCACTGGTAGAGAATCTACACCTTTCAGTGTCTCCTTTCAATTGAATTTGCAGATGGAGCTCCACGGCTTGGTGTGAAGGGCTGTTTTACACAGATTGTCTTTTAAATTTTTTCGTCTTTCAGGTTCAGTTGTGCTGTGTGGCAAGGTGCTTAGAATAGTAACCACTAATTATTGATTGGTTCCTGGGCAAGTGTCTGTAGCTTCTGTGTTTGAACAATACGGCTGAAACACCTGCAAAGAGAAAGCACCTGGATATCTCCCTTCACTATGTAAAAGTAAAAAGCTGTTGTGATTCATATTTCCTTGTAAACAGCTCTAACTGAAGAAATGGATAGGAATCTGTTTCTATCGCTGCGTATACTTTTCTGTAGTCTATGCAGAACTCAGTTGATGAAGCTGGCTTAGGAACTAATATCACTGATTAATTCCAGGTGTTCAAATCAAGTGATTTTCCAGCATATACTGAATTTCCATTTCCATTAATGGAATCATTAAGGCTTTTGATTTCAATCTCCGGCTGTCCTTGCTGCTCTGAGAAGGGAATTGCGAGGTATTCCCAACTGTCCTCCTTTCACTTTCCCATCCTCTGTACTTTTTGGAAGAAGGATAAAGAATTTAGTTATATGGATCAGGTCATAACTCCTAGCCTGTTTCTGCTTTGAGGTCAACTGATAAGAATGATATTTTACTGGCACAGAGTCTCCTACATCCAAATCATGTCTAACTAAGTAGTACATCCAGGTGCATCATTCCAGATTTCTTTATACTTTGCAAGTAATGTTACTATAACTTCCTGTCATCCCTGCTCTAATTTCAAGTACAGTCGCAGTTTTTCTGTATTGGATAGTAAAATTGAGAAAGGCTCACTTTGTGAGGTGTTTACTTCTCTCTCACTTACTTGTGTCACTTACTTCATTCTTATTGTATCTGCCATTCTTCACTACTCTTACCACCTGACAGAATTGTTCTTTCTCATTATCTTCCCTGTGATGATATTGCTTCAATATGTTTATATGTCAAAATTTATTTTTCTTCCTGCAACGAGTATCTATCAGATAAATTACTTTATTAACCCTTCTAACTACCTTATAGTGACCACAGACCTTTGCTTTCAGAGGTTCATCTTGTGAAAACAATATCATCACTACATCATCTGATTGAGATAATCTACTTGCAACATGTTTGTCTGTCCAGTCTCTCAGTTCACTTGTGAAATTTTTAATTGTACCCAAAGTGATTTTGCACATTCCTGTAAGTTTCTCTATAAACTTGGGCATTTAATCTAACATTGAGGATTTATCTTTTTTGTCTTAATGTTTCCTGAATCAATTTTAATGGATCTTTCATCTCATGCCAGGGATCAATTCAAATGAACTAAGGTAGTAGATTTATTTGAAATAGCTGTTGGCAGATAGCAAGAAACTGAATTCTTTGACCCAGTTGTGTGATAATCATGACAATAGACTTTAAGTATCATTTTGAGAATCTGATGGTGTCTCCAAAGTTCCAATTGTTTTGACAACCCATATTCTTAAATTGTGACCTGGAAAGTTAGAATCTTGGTTTTCAATTGACAAAAAAAACTGGTTTAATTTTTCCACGACTAAATAGCTATAATAGTTCTCTAAAGAATACCTTCTGGAAATTTAGTTGTGATATCCATAATTGTAAGGACATACTGGCATCCTACTTTGATTTTCAATAATCTACTAAATACTTGAATAGTTCTTCAAAAACTGGTATTACAGTAAAACAAATACAGGTTTGATTACAGGTTGAGGTTTACCTACCATCTGTCACAAAAGAGACATTTTACTACATGACATCTTTATGGAGTCTTTGACCAGATAAAATGCTTGTTTATCGTTGTCAGAGTTTTCTGTATTCCCACAAGCTTGGTCATAAAAACATTATGTGCCAATATCTCCCTATGATATCAGGGTGGTATAATAATGTGATAAACAACTGCCCATTCCTTGTCTGCAGGTTTGAGAGGGTGTCTCCATTTCCTCAGTAGAATTCTGTTCTGAACACAATAGTCACCTGGAGCTCCTTCAGACTCCAGTTCATTGCAAGCTGCCTGAACTAACTTATTTATCTCCGGATATGCTTTCTGAACATATTCTTCTTTGAAGAAAATTTCAGCTACTCTACCACCTGCTTGAGGCATTACTTTGACCTTTGGTGATAAGATTTTGTTTTGTTATCGCTCTGGTCACTACACATGATGGAAAAATAACTGGAACTTGTTCCTGTAACTGTTCTCTTTAGCCTCAGTTTGTTTATTTTTGTGGTTATGGTGAAGCTTTAACATTTATTTCAGCCAAATAATTTCCTGGAGCATATGCAACCTCTTACAACTCCTACTTTTCACTGCTCCATATAACAATCCAAACCATGACTTCTCTATTTATCATGATATGGGGATATACTCTCCATTTATTTTGCTTAACAATACACCTGCTTTCATTCAACTCTATTGGAAAGGATAAAACTGGATCCTTCTCCAACCCCTTAATATTTAGCTTATCATTTGAAGAAAATGGGTTGTTTACTCTTTTGACAAATCTCTCTCATTTAATGTTAATCACCTCCTATGCATTCATCACAGTTTTACTTGCAGTTTATTGCTTGTAGTTAAATCTACAATTTGCTCAGAGGTACATTCCTTTTAAGTTCCCTTTTCAGACTCTCTCTTACAAACTCCAATTAGTCCCATGGGCCACCCCTGCAATTCCCAGTGTTCTAAGCCAAGGTGCTTCACTTTATTACAATGGAATCATTAAGGGTTTAGATTTCAACCTCCACCTTTCCTTGCTGCGCTGAGAAGGGGATCCTCTTTTCACTTTCCTATCCTCTATACTTCTTGTAAGAAGGATAAAAGGTTTATTTTTATCAATCAGTTCATAATTGTCAGCCATTACTGCTGCTTGTCTAGCAGTCACAACACTCTGGTTTTCAACATTCTGGAATACACATTCCAAAATAAAAAGTGGCCTCAACATCAACATTTCCCATTCCTGATTCTAAGGAGTGAGACAATAACAATATTGACCTGATGGGATAGACTATGATTGTGGCCTGCGGGGAGAAAGTGAGCACTGCAGATGGTGGAGATGAGAGTCGAAGAGTGTGGTGCTGGAAAAGTTCAGCCAGTCAGGCAGCATCCAAGGAGCAGGAGAATCGACATTTCAAGCATAAACTCTTCATCAGGAACCACAAACTACAATTGTGGCCTGTGTCAGACCTGACAACATCGAATATGATGTTAACCTTAGAACTAATATCCCATCTTGAATTTGTTCATCTTATTATTTATTCAAACTCTAAATTCTTACTTTCTCCTTGGCCTTTCATCATAATCCTTCCTTCTCCCTTTCTCTTCAAAGAGGACCAAAAGCTGAAACTTGGTCAGACAGTTGTGGAAGAAACATGAAGACAACAAAGAAATAATACCATCACTTTCTTACATACTTGTACTCACCAGCTCAAAAACTGGCATTACTTTGGGACTTACACTTAAAGTGAGATTTGCATGTGGTGTGACATCATGCATGAGACCCCCGCAGGGCAGCACGTTAGTACAGACATAATCTTACCAGACGGTAAGCCCTCAGAAGGCTAATGTTCATCTACTGAAACACTTGGTGTATTGGCAAGCCTAAATTCAAGATCAAGCAGCACAAAAATGTTCATCAACAGTTTGGCACAGGGCTTTGGAGTGGTTCAACCTCATCATTGTCAATGTGATAGTGTTGGTCAACTTTCTAAGAACATTTTTTATCTAACCAAAATGTGCTATCTAATAGTCAATGCCTCATTTTCCATCATAACACAAACAGAAATTACCCAACATCTGAACACTACAGTGTAAAGTTCAAACTTTAGTCATGCAAGCTCAGCTCACTGCCATTGTGACTATGGATATCAGTGTTCAAAGTGGCAGTCACTGTGTTAGAGTGACCAAATAGCTTGTCCTCCAACATATTTTAGGTTGCGGAGAGGCTGTCCTGGCACACAAGAGGAAACTGTGCAGCATGAAGCTGGTATCCTCTCAGAATACAGCATTCATACCTTTACTATTTCCAATTCATTAGTGTCAATGTTGCTGCCAGTCAGATAGTCCAAATTACTTCTGTCCATGCTAAGATGGTACAGTTCAAAGTCAGGCTTTCTGGGTACAGAGTTACTCAAGGCTATCTTGCAAGGTACCCTGCAAAGTTCCCTGCTGAAATCCATCAGCATCCACCAATAATAGTGCTAGGCACTAAGGGAATACACAATTGATATTCATTGATGTTTCTAAGCAACACAGTTTGGTTAGATTTATAATTTTTGGTTTAGAACATTTGAATTGTGATTTTTAAAATTTTAGCATTGTACTTGAGAGGAGGCTGTGATGGTCATCAAGAGAAGGAATACAAGGTATGAGAGCATATTAAATGATACTAAAGTTGGTCATGTATATCTTGGCCAAAAAGGGGCAGACTTGGCTGTCTCCTTCCTTTTTCCTCCATGGTCACTATGTAGCTGGTGAGAAAGGTTCTCATGATGGTAAGATTACAGCTTGCATCACCACCATGGACTTTGCTAAGCACTCTGTTGAAAAGCACACAGCTTGTCCAGCTGACAAAACAGTTGTTTAAGCACCAAATGGTGCACCTGGTTGCATTTTGTATGCGGCATACGCCCTTAAATGCTGTCCATCTTAGGATGAACTGTGCACGGCAGTCACGATCCACACGATCAGCGCTCGGCAACCAGTGTTCACACTCTGGTTTGTTTTGGTGACACAAATGCAGCTGGCATGGCTGACTATTGCAGATAGAAGGCGAAACAGTGGTTGCCATGATACTAGGAATTGACTTACTTGATACAAAGTGTATGGTCACACAACAGTGGGGTTACTTTCTGTTGCAATACATCTTCATTGATATGCAGACCTGAAATGAGCCATTTGTGCAAACAATGGAAGCCAGCCATCCTATGAATCATGTTTATGTTCTACATTCCTATCTCTGTCAAGAAAAAATGAAATGTATTCAGTTGTTTTGGAATACACAGTTTCAGTGGCTTCCCTTATGCCACAATGCATCATGGATGCTGGAAATCTGAAATCAAAACAAGAACTGGAGAGGCCCTGCAGGTCTACCAACATCTACGGACAGTGAAACCGAATTAAGGGTTTGAATCCAATTTGACTTTTTGTTGGAACTCAAAATATTAATCGGTTTCTCTCCACAGATGTCAAATCTGTTGCATTTCTCCAGCACCTACTGTCTTTTTAGAATGATTGTTCAACCTGTATAGTTTGCTTAATTCAGCAAATTTCTCCGCGTACATTCTTACATTTATAGATATGGCATATGCACAGCCAGCACCAGAAAAGAGTAAGCCAGCAATGCAGAATGAATATTTCAGAACCTATATATTTCCATACCTGCCATGCTTCCATGTAGCTCAGCATCAATAAAATTTGCAAAAATAATACATTTTAAGTAATTTTACAATTCAAGAAAGATTAGCTAGAGCTGAATAAAACATGGAACATATATTTCCACAAAATGGTTTGATTCAAAAGCAGCATAACACTGGGTACTGCTACAAGGATTGCAGATTTTGAATAGAGAAATTAGCACTTCATAGCAGTGCGAGCACTATATTAGGTTGTGCAGAACACACTAATACAACACTTTCATCTAGCTTTATCTTTGTAGCAATATGAACAAACATTTTGTAGATTAAAGCACAATTCCAGTCAATCTTGTGCTGCAGCTTGAATAATTTGGTCATATTTTTAACAACTTAAATGGTATAAGTTTGCTTATTGAAAATAACAATCAACTAAAACTGATCAATAAGCTAATAAAATTAGGTTTAAAGAACATTTGAGATATTCATAGTTAAGTATCTGGATCAGGGTAGAGGAGTCCACAACTAAAGGTTTAAGATGAGAGGGGAAAGATTTAAAGAGGGCCTGAGGGGCAACTATTTCACACAGAGGATGGTACAAATAAGGAAAGAGCTGGCTGGGGAAGTGTTAGAGGTGGGTACAATTAGAATATTTAAAAGTCATTTGTACAGGTAGGTGGATAGGAAGGTTGAGAGGCATACAGGCCCAAATGCAGGCAAATGGGACTAGTCAGCTTAGGAAATCTGATTGGTAAGGATGATTGAGCTGAAGAGACTGTTTTCATGCTGTATGCCTCTATTAAACAAGGGCACTTAAAAACTCAATGTGCTTATTCAGAACAGGTCACCAGTTAGTTCAATGAACGACAAACATGAACTGGTCTTTTTTTTAAAAGCACTTTAAGGCCATCAAGAATATTTTTTTTCCTGAATATTTCTGTCATTGCTTGAATGAGAGTCAGTGAAATACCACAATCTAGCTGGAGAGCAACACAAGTTTGCATTAAAATAACTCAGATGATCTAATTGTGATGGAAGCAATAGCCACCACAAAACAAGGTCATTGTTGTCTGGGATAGACAGTAAGAACTCCTTACATTGAGAATTTGAAATTTTCTGAAGCCTCAGAGTATTGGCATGCAAGGCATGCAAAATATCCTGATAAATGATGGTCCAAAATCCAATAGGGTTCACAAACCGTAGTTTATGAAATTTATCAACATTTTCTGCTTTGTGGAGAATTGAGTCAGAATTCCCTTATTCCATGAACTTTGATACAATCAACAGCAGAGACCTGAGGCAGACACCATTTGTGCTGGAATATGCCCACAAGCCCAATCACCAATTCCGGCTCCACCCATTCCAAAGTCTAAAGTCCTCGAACTGTCATTGAACAGGAAACTAGAGTAAAAGAAAGATAACATTCATAATCCTTCACTTGCTAAACACATCTCAATTAATGAATATGGTTTCAGATGGAGACCACATTCAAGCAAAAAGAAAAACTTGATGCTGCATTACCATTAAGTACAAACTTGGACAAATAACATCTAGGAGGGCCACAAACATCCCTTGGGCACTTCTAAACTGGCCTCTGCTTACAGTAGGGAAAGCATGCAAGATGCAATGGTACATGCATTGTGGGCTGAATGGTCAACAGACAAGTGTTCTAGCATCAACTGATCTACATTGGGAGTTGTGAAAATTAAACACAGGTAAGATATTTTAGCCAATGTTTGGATGCAGCAGACAGAGGTTGTCTGGGGGGGCAGCTGTCATGGTAAAGGGACAAGCACATGTAGAGTAGAGAGAACAGCACAGCATTAGTATACATTTAAGATTATTTAGTAGATTGCTGCTCTTTGGTTTTCAAGTATATACACTAATGTGAAAACTTACATTTATTGCACACTTAAGTTTTAATTCTCTTCATGGAAAGTCAAGTCTTGTGTAACTTATCAATTTTTCTCTTAATGAAGGGGCTGATTGTTGCTGTTGTTGGTGCCATGGATGCCAACAGTTCAAGATTTGAAGCTGAGTCTGCAATGGCAGAGTGATACACTGAAGGAGTACCACAACCCATGAAAATACTTTCGTATCTCTAAAATATTGAACTTTCTTGCATCTGAATGTACATCCTGTCAACATGCCACATTTTACATTCAGAAAGCCACAATTATATTGACACCAGGCATAAGGAACATCAGTAAAGTGCAAAGATGACAGAAGGTTGGATTGTTCCCATGAGAGCAGAGAAAGGGCATTAGGGATGTTCAAAATCACAAAGGACATCAATTTGGTAAGTAAATAGAAACTATTTCTCAAGGCAGAAGCATCAGTAACTAGAGACACAGATTTAAGGTAAATACAAAAGAAGCTGGGGATTGAAGATGTGTAACCTTAGACAGAACTCAATCTACATTGTTAATCAGCCTCCAAACAGTGGTGCTAAGGTGGAGACAGTAATAAACCAGTATGCTAGGGATGCATGCAAGAAGGGGGTTGCAGTAATCATGAGTGATTATAATCTACATATGATCAAGGCAAAGAACATATTCAATAGTGTGGTGGTGAATAAATTCTTGGAGTGTGTAAAAGATGAGTTTTTAGACCAGTAAGGAAACTAGGGAACTGGCTGTCCTGATTTGTTATTGTGCAATGGAAAAGGGGAAAGTGACCATAACATGATAGAATTCTTCAGTGAGATTGAAAGTGAAGTGGACCAAACTGATGCTAGGGTTCTAAGTCTAAACAAAGGAAATATCAAAAATATTAGAGATGCTTTGGCTGTGGTAGCTTTCAGTGAAGTTACCTAATCTATGACGATGGATAGATATTAGCTAATTTTTAAGCAATAAGTGCATGAATTCCCATGTTAAACATTCCTTTCAGACGCAAAAGCACAACAAAGGTCGCCCTACCAAAGTTAGTAAAGGAAATCAAGACATAAAGAATCTTGACTCTAAAAAGACGTAAAGTATGTAGAAAACCTGTACAATTATGAGACTACAAACGTTTCTGTAAATACATAAAAGGAAAAGATTAGTGAAGACAAATGTCAGTCAATTTCAGTCTGGAACTGGAGAATTGATAATAGAGAAAAAGAAATGACAGATCTGTTTGATTAAATAACTACTTTTGTTCTGTCTTCATAGAAAATGACACAAATAACTTGTCAGAAATGCTACTGAAACAAGGGTCAATCGGGAAGAAGTAACTAAAGAAGATTAGCATTTTTAGAAACAAAAGTGCTGGAGAATTAAATGGGGCTGCAAGCTGATAAATCCCCCAGTACCTGATTATCTACGTACCAGAGTATTAAAGGAGGTGGCCGTGAAAATAGTGGATGCTTTGGCTTTGACATTCCAGAGTCTACAGAATTTAAGAGCAGTCACAGCAGATTGGAAAGTAGCAAATGCAACTCTACAGTTTTTGTTTTATAAAAAATGGAGGGAGAAAATGAAGAATTGCAGACTGATTAGTCTAATAGCCCCAGTAATAAATAAATTACTGGAGTCTAATATAAAGGATACAAAAACAGGAAACACAGAAAATATCGACAGGCTTTAGCAAAGTCAACATGGATCCGACAAACTTTGGTTTGAGGATGTAACTAGCAGAATAGATAATGGAAAGTCAGTGGATGTGGTGCTTTTAGATTTCTAGAAAGCTTTTGATAAATTCTCGTGTAAGAGGTTATGTGCAACATTAGAGCACACAAGATTACTGGAATAAACTGACAGATTGAGAACAGGTTAGCAGGCAGGAAACAGTTGGAACAAATGTGTCTTTTTTAGTGTGGACGAGTAGGGTACCACAACATTAGAGCTTGGGTGGCCAGGTATTCACATTATGTACCAGTAATTTGAATAAGCTAATTAACTGTAACATTTCCAATTTTTCTGATGAAACAAAACTAGGAGGACATGGGAGGAAGTAAAGAGGCTTCAAGGCAGCTTAGACAAGTTGGGTGAATGGGCAAATAGATGGCAGATAAAGTTTAACATGAATAAGTGTGAAGTTCATCACTTCAGCAAGGAAAAACAGAATACAGAGTATTCTGCAAGACTGATGCAGTGAACAGTTAGGAAGGCAAATGGAACATTATCCTTCATTGAAAGAGGATTTGAGTACAGGAGCAAAGATGTCTTACTGCAGCTACATTGGGTGCCAAGGCCCTGAGTGCCATGTGCAGTTTTGGTCTCCTCACCCAAGGAAAGACATATTTTTTATACAATAAGTGCAGTGAAAGACAGGTTTTACATAAGAGAAGAGATTAGGACAACTGCACCTATATCCACTGGAGATTACAAGAACGAGAGGCAATCTCATAGAAACATACACAATTCTGACAGGATTGGACAAACTACATACAGAGATATGTTCCCAGCCTTTTTCTTGGTGGGAAGAGGGTGGTCTAGGACAAAGGGTCATAATTTCAGAGTACAGGATTGACTAATTAGGACTGAGACAAGGAGAAATTTCTTCAGTTAGAAGGTGGTGACCCTGTGAAATTCTGTAACATATAAGGCAGGAGAGGCCAAGACACTGAAAATATTGAAGGAAATAATGGATTTCCTGACACTAAAGATATTAAAGACTATGGGGAGAAAATGGGATTATGGCATTCAGATAAAGGATATAACCATACTGACTTGCAAAGTAGGCTCGATAGGTTGAATGGCTTACTCTTGCTCCTGTTTGTTAATCTTGTTGATGCATTTAAGATCTGGGGGCTGAGGAGGGTAGGGGCTTGATAGATGGATGCTGAAGGATTTTCCCTGTAGTACAGGTGAGAATGCAAGTCTCAGCTTAAAACTTAGGGGTCTTCTATTTATGATGAGGATGAGGGTGAGGCCTGGGTGCATGTCTCAGATTATCTATTGGTCTCTCCACATTTTCTTGACTGTTTTTCTTTTGGTGGATTGTGCAGCACCATAATGTAGATCACAGTAAAGCATTTCTATTGGCAAGATGAAAGTAAAATACTGCAACTGTTGAAAATCTGAAAGAAAAAAAACAGAAAATGCTGCAAGTACTTAGCAAGTCAAGCATCTGCAGCACTCAGTGAAAATTTGAGAATGGAATTTGATGCCATTGGGAAAATTGGGTGAACAGTAAGACAGGATAGTCTAAAAGAGTGGGCACATTTAGTTTGTTATCATATGCAATACATCATTATCACTACAATTATAATAAATGGTATACATCCATTAGCAGCAATATTTATTATAATAATGCATTTTGAGAGCCTATAGCCGCTCTCCCACAAGCTCAGTGCACTAACTTTTCATAGCCAGATACAGCCCTCTGACTGGTTGCGTACGCTGGGTCTAGTGCCTCATTGCAGAGAAGTAATCAATTCTGGGAACAGAATATTACTTTTTGAATTGTCAAGTTCATATTTACACAGATCTCAAATGAGTTGCAGCAGTGCTGTTATGTATTTTTAATGGGGGATGGTTATAGCATGATGAAATGAATCACTTTGCATTAAATATCAGGGTTCCAAAAAAAAACAATCAGACAAGCTAGATTAGGTAGGAATGATATTAAAAGTTCAGAAATTAAAAGTAAAATTATGACATGGCAACAAGATGTGCAGAATTTAAACTGTAACACAAATTATTTCAATGAATATTATAACACAACCAAATTGTTTTATAGCAGTTATGGTTTATTTCCGTGGCACAATATGTGAGCTAAAGTCTATAATCATGTGAGCTGAAGACTGGAACCTCACAATCCCATATTACAGCATAAGTTTTCAATTATTTTGCCTCTTTTCTGCTCATCACTTTCTGTAGGATTGGTACTATACCCTCCACCAAATAGCAGCTTTCTGCTTTTGCAGGGGAGAAGTGAATAAAGACGCAAACGAAGGACAACAAGAGAGCAGAATTAGAGGAGTGGTGCAGTTTTAAAAACCATCGTCTTTTTTTAAAAAAAGATTTACAATGCAATTATTTTGATCCTAATTTTTCTTGAGGAAAAATATTCAATATGCATCTATTATTTTTGACTTACATTAGAACAGGTCTGATGGCATTGTTCATGTTCCCATAGGCTGCACGTCCCAGTAGTTCACGAAAACAACTCTCTGCGAGAGCAGCAGGGTCCTCATCTTTATCTGCACTTCTTGATATTGAGGGAGGGTTGTTCTGACTGAAAATAAAGATTCACAGCACATCAAGAACATACTTTAAGTGAACCAACTTTGCAGTGGTGTATATATGATTAATTACAGATATTATAAATTTTATATCATGTGGTCAGACAAGCAGCAAGCTTTACTCACATACTGATTTTGCAAGGTCTGACCCATAGATTACACTAGCCCAGGATATGCGACAACTTTATCATTTATTTTGCTATTGCACTGTAGTACAGGTTCTTCAATGGTCTAGATTCACCAGGTTCAAGATCTCTAACCCTAGTGTTTCAATCAATTTCACTCAAATTTCCTGCAATATTTAAATCTCTGTTGCAAGCAATTGTAGATTAGCCTTTTTCACAAGAGTATTTGAGTACAGGTGCAAACAAATCTCACTTCATTTGTATAGAACATGAATGAGACCACAGCTGGAGTACTGAGTGGAGTTCCAGTTCAGTTGCTTAAGGGATGAGATACTTGCTTTCGAAGGAATGCAGTGGAGTTCACCAGACTGATTCCTGGGGATGAAGGGACTGTCAATGATAAGAGTATGAGGAGACTGGGTCTATATTCTGTGGAGTTTGCAAGAATAAGGGTTGATCTCAGAATCATCTAGAATTCTTGAAGGATTAGATAGGGTGCATGCAGAAAGGATGTTTACCCTGACTGTGGGATCTAGAACTAGGAGAAACAATTTCAGGATAAAGGATAAGGAGTACCTTCTTCATTAGAGGTTGGTGAACCCTTGGAATTCTCTATCACACTGGCTGGTAAAATCTCAGTCATTAGTAACTCAAGCTCTGTTGTAATTACTAATGACATCAAGGAGGCTCGGGGACCAGAGTGGCCTACTCCTGCTCCTATATTCCTAGTAGAAACATTAAAATGTTTACAGCACAAAAGGAAATCATTTCACCCATGGTGTATGTACCAATTCTCTACTAGAACAACTGAGCTAGACTCACTCCTTTGCACCAATTATCCAATTTTGTTTTGAAAACTATAATTAAATTCACCTGTATCACCCTCCCTTGCAGTGCATTCCAGATCCCAAAAGACTTCCTGATATAGACACAAGAACCAAAAACAATCACTTCAAATAGTGTCCTCTGGTTCTCAACCCATCTATCAATGGAAACAGTTACCTCTTTTGGCCTTGTTCAATCCCTTCATGATTTTGAGCACCTTTGTCAAATCTCCACTAACCTTCTCTTCAGCAGAAGAACCGAGTTTCACCAATCCAGTTTTGTTATTGAAATCTGTCATCTCATACAGGTTTCTACACCCTTTCCAATTACTTCATATCCTTTCTAATGTAACCTGAACTGGACACAACAGTGCAGTTGAAGATGAACTGAAATTTTAGAAAGGCTCATCATAGATTTCTTGTTTTTGAACACTTCGTCACATACAGACCAAGTCCTGAACTACGAAAGCAACCACCCCAAAACACACAAAAGAAGTTACATCAAGACACTGTTCAAAAGGGCCACAACACACTGCAGTACACCAGAACTGCAAAAAGAGGAAGAAGAACACCTATACAATGTATTCGCCAAAAACAGATACCCCCGCAATTTCATCAACAGATGCCAAAGGGAAAGACAACGGAACAAGGACATGCCACAACCCAAAGGACTAGCCACACTACCATACATCAAGAGCATTTCCGAACTGACAGCTTGACTACTGCGACCACTAGGACTCATAATGGCACACAAACCAACAGCCACACTCAGACAACAACTCACCAGGACAAAGGACCCAATACCCAGCATGAGCAAAACCAATGTAGTGTTCAAAATCCCATGCAAGGACTGCACAAAACACTACATAGGACAAACAGGAAGACAGCTAACGATCCGCATCCATGAACACCAACTAGCCACGAAACGACACGACCAGCTATCCTTAGTATCCACACACGCAGAGGACAAGCAACATGAGTTTGGGATAACACTACTATTATAGGCCAAGCCAAACAGACAACAGCCAGGGAATTCCTAGAGGCTTGGCACTCATCCACAGATTCAATCAATAAGCACATCGACCTGGACCATATACACCGAACACTGCAGCGGACAGCTGGAACTGACAACCAGAAGCGGCAGATTCAAACCACTACAAATGCTGGAGGAAAATCACAGAAGCGCTTCACAGGAGGTTCCCAAGCACTGAGGATGTCACCTAGCCAGGGGACGAAACGTCTGCACCAGAAATTCCCAGCTCGGCGAACAGAACCACAACAACGAGCACCCGAGCTACAAATCTTCGCACAAACTTTGAACTTCCTCTCATAAAGTTCAGGATCCTGTATGACTCCTGGTGAATCCTATTATATACTTGAGGGACATTATTCTCTGGTACATTCCTCAAACAAAATCAACTTGCCTTTTCTGAATTTAAACAAAATGCTTTGGGGTAACTGTTTATTGACAAAGCCTGGGCCACAGTCCCAACTAGCAACCAATCAGCATTGTCTCTCATGCAGTATAAATTGTTCTTCCCTTAGAAAACTGGTTTTCTTCCATTTGTCGCGCAAGACAAAAAGCTTTGAAATATCTTTTTGGAATGCCTAAATCCTCTATTATCAAGCAAATGTTTGCACTCAGTGTTATATCTCTAATTCCCTTCTACATTTGCTCCTCTATCTACTCTGTTAGTTGGTGACCTATAGAAAATACATAGTTGTGAATTTTCTCTAATTATTTCCAATTGCTCGGCTTAATAAATACATCATTGAATAAAAGACATCAAATATCACATGCAGCCCAATTAAATCACAGTGGGGATTTTTTGGGGATGCCTAACATTTGAGTGGTGCTTTTTTTAATTGCCACTTGTCAGATGAAGACTGACATCATCAGGTCTTGCTGCATTTGAACATGATCTGCCACAGTTGCCTCTAAAAATGTATCTAACTTAGGAAAGTACTATATAAAGTAAATGGAGTTGCAATAACTGCAATAGTTATTAAGTAACTCACTATGCTATAATTTTGCTGTATGTAGAAAAAACGAGGACATACTTTTTGAAGTTGAGATTTTTTGCAGACTGTAGACAAATTAAGCATTTTGCTATCAATCATTAACTGCAGATGCTAATTTGGTATCAACTTCATACATCTTTTAGACCTTGAAGAGACTTGTCAATATACAGTATAGGTTTTGAACATATCTTTCTTTTGCAAATTCCAATTGGTTTATGTAAATGAACATTATTCCTGCAGTTCTCCCTCCTTTTGCTGTAATCTGTGTGGATGCCAAATTCTTCTAATGTTAATGTCTTAAAAATGAAACAGTTTTTTTTTCTCTCCACTCCATGCCCCATGACACACACACACTATTTCCTCCACCAGTTTGCCCTTGCAATTCCACTTCCTGCCCATTCCTCCAGATTACTCTTAAATTAAAATCTTCTTTTTGTCTCCTGAGGTTTGCTCTGTTCCTAGATTTGGGCAATCTAACTACTGGTTAATTATACGCTCGTCAGATACTTTCTTCCACCTACATTTACACAAATTCAATAGAACTGTAGTTTGAAACATTAGTAGACCTAGCTGGATGTTGCATTGAACTTAACTAGTTTGTGGTTTTGAGTTAAGGTGTTGGAACTTTGAAACTTTTTCCATATTTGATTTGATGATTTGTTAAAGTATGGGATTTTCAGAACTCTGTTACTGTAACGGTAAATGGGGCAAAGACAGGTTTATGGAGGTATGTCAGAGATCACATCATCTCACTGAATTGGCAGAATGGAGGCTAAATGGCCTACTCCTATTTTCTATGTTCTTGTGTTGAGGATACATCAAGTGATTTTAAGTACATCACTGAATTATTTAAAAATAAAAACAATTCTGTGTAATCTAGGTTTAAAAGTCTAACCTGTCAGATTGAAAGTTGCAAGTTTGAACCTATTCAGAGTACATCATTTCAGATATGACATTAAATCAAAATCTTCTTCTGCTTTTTCAGGCAGACATGACATGTTCCATTGAACTGTTTGAATAAGGCGGCAGTGCAGGGAGAGTTTCCCAATATACTGGCTCATACCTATCTCGCAATCAACACCACTAAAAATATATTATTTTATCTTCTCGCTGTTTAGCATCGTTTGTGCGTCTTATCAGTGTTCAGTGCCATCACAAATCAGTAGACAGGACTGCAATGGCTACTTCACAGACAGACTTCCTATACTCTGGATGCGAAGAAGCAGTCTTTTCTCCCTCCTGTCCCTATTCCCAGTCTCATCTCCCAACTTATTCCACCTGGCCTTATTTGGGGTGGCACAGTGGCACAGTGGTTAGCACTGCTGCCTCACAGCGCCAGAGACCTGGGATCAATTCCCTCAGGCGACTGACTGTGTGGAGTTTGCACGTTCTCCCCGTGTCTGCGTGGGTTTCCTCCGGGTGCTCCGGTTTCCTCCCACAGTCCAAAGATGTGCAGGTCAGGTGAATTGGCCATGCTAAATTGCCCATAGGTGTTAGGTAAGGGGTAAATGTAGGGGTATGGGTGGGTTGCGCTTCGGCGGGGCGGTGTGGACTTGTTGGGCCAAAAGGCCTGTTTCCACACTGTAAGTAATCTAATCTAATTTCTTCATCTCTTTCCCACCCAGGCCTTGTCAACTTCAGTCACGATGTGGAGTCTAGTCAATTTAACAGTGGGGTAGAGTATTACGCTTTCCTTTTATTTTTCATTTAAAAATGCAGGAATTTAACAATTTCAAGTGCAGGTAATAGTCTATTGAAGTTTAGAGGATACAGGTAATTTGTA
The DNA here is from genome assembly GCF_004010195.1 of Chiloscyllium plagiosum. Taxonomy (NCBI): domain Eukaryota; kingdom Metazoa; phylum Chordata; class Chondrichthyes; order Orectolobiformes; family Hemiscylliidae; genus Chiloscyllium; species Chiloscyllium plagiosum. The sequence continues at coordinate 57,003,085 of NC_057713.1, read as the reverse complement.
AATTTTTTCCTCTGCTAAGGAAGGCCCGAAAAAACTTAATCCCAGTTTTAACATTGAACCCCATGTGAATCAATGCTTGACTTAAAGTATTTTCACTTAAGGTTGTGCTCAAGTGAGGGGACTCTCTCTAACACATCATTTGACATTTACTGTTCCTTCTGGCTGCTGGTGGGCATCATCTTTCATCTGCCAGTGGACCCCAGCAATTCAAGTGTTTGGTCTCTCCTGTCACAATAGATGACAATCTATCATTGCAAAATAAAGAAGTTGTGTGATGGTAATGCAAACAAATGAATAATTAAATATATTAATAACTGATGCATGAAGCCAGTATATTACAGTACCAGAAAGACTGGAGACTATTCAGTCCATCATGTCCATGTGGACACTGTAAGAGAAGCTCAGCCAGTCCCGTTCTTCTGCCTGCTCTCTCTGCAGACAGATTTATTTTTCTTCAGCTGCTTATCTGATAAATCTTTATCATCCTGCACAGACCTATGAGGAAAACTGCCACACCCCAGATTCAATATCCTAGCAACGCAAGCTGTCCAAGGACCCTAGAAACATATCTCAACTATAAAAGTGGCCTCTTGTGCCTCCACGCTTGAAAGCATCCAACAGTATCCTGGATGTTTGAGACACGCAGATCCAGAAGCTGAGCAGCAGTGTGATCACAGACAGAGTGATGTCACAACCTACAAGGTGAAGAAATATGAGGAGCGATGCACATGCATGCACCTTCAACGTAGAAGTACAACTTCCAGGTAGAACGACTGGAGGGCTGTAAATATTTATCACAGCAGTTTCATGAATGTATCAACATTAAAAGGGACTTAAAGGGCAACCTTATCAAACAGAGGGTGGTCAGTGTATGGAATGAGCTGCCAGAGCAAGTGGAGGAGGCTGGTACAATTACAACATTAAAAGACGAACAGGAAGGGTTTAGAGGGATATGGGCGAAATGCTGGCGAATGGGACTAGATTAATTTAGGATACCCAATCGGCGTGGACGAGTTGGACCGAAGGTCTGTTTCCAAGCTGTATATTTCTATGACTCTATGACTGATGAGCAGGTTACACGTCCCAAATAAACATTAACACAAAAACAACTGAAGAGTACTTTCTCACTATTTTGCCCCTTAAAGAGGCAACAAAAGGTGAGGATTTCTACAACAAATTCAAAAGCTACATGCTTAAGAAAAACATTCCAATCGAGAACTGGTTTCCATCACAACTGAGGGAACCAAACATGCTTGGCACAAATGCAGGAGAAAGTGACGACTGCAGTTGCTGGAGATCAGAGTTGAAGAGTGTGGTGCTGGAAAAGCACTGCCAGTCAGGCAGCATCCGAGGAGGAGAATCAACATTTTGTGCATCAGCCCTTCATCAGGAATGCAGGCTATATTGCATTTTGCAGGAATGATCCTGTCTTTTCCCTACCACCAGTAAGCATTAGAGAGCAAAGTTATGGACTTTTCTCATGAAAGATAATAATATGGTAAACTTCAGTTTGAGCAAAAATCCTTCAGCACTGTTTCTTTAAATCCTTTAAGTCAAAGCTGCCTATGCTGAACTAAACCTCCATGCTGATGTGACATTGTTAATTCGCGGGAAGGCCTTGCAATGATTTTAAGGTCTGATGTCTGAAATCATCACTTTTCTTAAATCAAACAATGAATTGTGCAATAATTAGTCAATCTGTGGATGCTCGACTTCAGGTTCCCTACAAAAGAGAACACATTGAACTGTGAACTACAGAGATTTAGCACATATGATCAGTGCCGTGAATGAGGCTGTGATACTGCCAGTTAAAAAACAAAAACACTACAACACTTCGTGAGTCTGCAAAAAATACTGGAGAAAGAAAATGGAAGACAAAGGAAATTGTTCCACCCTGAAAACTTCTGTGAAAGCCTGAGAAAGTTAGCAGAGCAATTCAACAGGCAATATCAGGAATTCAATATGAAGGAATAAATCATCATGTTTGTCTCAATTCTTCAAGTAGATATTGATGGGTTGGCCACCAAATTCCATCAGATAAGAGCAAATTACTGCAGGTGCTGGAATTTGTACTGAAAATGAAAAATGCTGGAAATCACAGTGGGCAGACAGCATCTGTGGAGAGTACAAGCTAACACTTCAAGTCTAGATGCGATTTCCAGCACTTTTTGTTTTCAGTACAGATTCCATCAGGTGTTTGATTCGCAAAGTGGAGTGTAAGATATGGGGATAATTACTGTGCAAAATGACACTGAGCTGAAAGTCAGATCAACGGACAGAGATTTTTAGCGACTCTTAAACAGAGAAATGTACTCCCATCATGCCGTGCTTTTAAAGTGAAAGCTTACTCTATTTACCTCTGTGAGGCAAATTAAGATAAACAAGCCAATGAATCTCAACCCCCTCAGACTGTGGCTAGTATCTCAAACTATAACACAAACTTTAATGCACTGTCAGATAATGTGCAGTCATAGGTGTCACACTGAGATTTGATGAGTTGAGCACAAAATAAATAATCACATACATTTGGTTTTAGATTTACATAACACTAAAATTAAACAGTTTATTCTACATTTTTTGGGGTATATTCTGGGCTGCACTTTAATTCAAAAAGTGACCTTGTGTTTAAAAACATTGCCGACCACAGAGCCAAGAGATCAGTGCTACCAGCTAAAGGCATTATGAATTTACACTTAAGGCATGATAATAATTGTGAATTACTAAGTCAGACTGCTAGATAAAGTGGGCCAAATTTTCCAAGGAGTGGCAATCTTACACTGCATTTCAAAAGGAACTGAATTCCTTAAAGGAATACAATTTTAAGTTTACTATCAATAACACTTCTCCAATCTTTTCAAAGTACAAATCAAGTTTCAGAGCTCGAAACCATCAAACATCTGTTTGTTCTCCAGCAAATTCTACAAACTCTTGATTGTGTATTTTTTTCCTCAGATTTCTAAAGTACATTAGGTAGGGTCTTGTAGGAGAGGCGATGACAGTGCATCACTGGACTGTTAATCTAAAGACCAAGGTACCCTGCTTCGAATCCCACCACGACAGATGATGTAACTTGAACTCTTAAAAAAAATCTGGAATTAAACATCTAATAATAACCAGGAATCCATTGTCAGTTGTTGGAAAAACCTAACTTGTAATTCAATTTTGTCCTTTGGAGAGGAAACTGCGATATCCTTACTTGTCTGGCCTATCTGTATCTCCAGATCATCAGCAATTTTGTTGACTCTTAACTGTCCTCTGGACAATAAATTCTGGTCTTGTCACATCCCATGAATGAATTTTAAAAAACATTCTGGATTCCAGCATATGCAGTCCTCACTTTCTCCTGGACTCTACATCTGAAAGGGTAGCAAAAACTTCCAAAGATTTTACTACCTAAATTCCTTCTAATCAAATAGTTCAAATTTCTAATAGCCATTGTGACTTTGAAGCAATTTACTCAAAACAAGGCAAAATAATTTCAGCATATTCCTTGCTGAATTTAGGTACTGATGAATATCCCAGTTCACTGTTTTTCCATCCTTCTTCCTCTTTTAAATTCAAATTGCTTATTTGTAACTGAATTCTAAATAACTCAACATGTGTTTCCTCTGGATTACATTTTTCTTCATGAACCAATATCAAAGGACCCATTTTTACATCTATTTCAACTCTGGCTGTTGCTTTTGAGTTAAGTTGTGTTGACTGTTGCAATGCACTCAAAGACAGTTCTTCCACTTGCTTGGAATATTTCAACTACAAACATAGTTAAGCACAGCAAAGGTCACAGAAATAATATTCACTTAAACTCTGGTCAGATCCTGTGTACGTAAAAACAATGACTGCAGATGCTGGAAACCAGATTCTGGATCAATGGTGCTGGAAGAGCATAGCAATTCAGGCAGCATCCGAGGAACTTCAGCAAAATCGATGTTTCGTGCAAAAGCCCTTCATCAGGAATAAAGGCAGAGAGCCTGAAGTGTGGAGAGATAAGCTAGGGGAGGGTGGGGGTGGGGAGAGAGTAGCATAGAGTAGAGAGGAGGAAAACTTCTTCAAGGCAGGCATCCTTGCAAGAGGATTCGCAGTAGGGTTAAAATCAACAAGGTCCTCTAGCTTATCTCTCCACGCTTCAGGCTCTCTTTCTTTATTCCTGATGAAGGGCTTTTGCCCGAAACGTCGATTTTGCTGAAGCTCCTCGGATGCTGCCTGAACTGCTGTGCTCTTCCAGCACCACTGATCCAGAATCAGATCCTGTGTACTCTTGCTATTTGTTAAGAATTGAGGGAAGGGTGAAGTTTGGCAATATCACAGAGGGTGGAAATAGGTGATCTTAGTGATAGTGAAAATTTCTTAATAGGAAACACATTTTAAGATCAAATCTGGCACCAACATTCCCAACAATCTGGTTCAGCCTCAGCTACCAAACAGAGGGCTAGAATAAATAAGGGAATAGTCTTTGGCGCTAACATCAATTCTTTCATGTGTTTCAAATACTTAATTGGAAGAAATCTTTATTCATGCAGTACCAGATACTGGGCAACCACTCTGACAATTCAGAGATAGTGATGAGCTTGACAGTGATGGTTGAGAGGTAAAGCTGGGTGTCACTAGTGCGCACAGGGAAACTGGTGTAGTTTTGAGTTATGTCAGTTGCAAATGAGAAGGAGGAGCCGGCTAAGAAGAGATGTTACTGGTGATATCTATTGTTTCAATGGACTTACTCCTTACTGATATTTAGATGAAACAATACAACAGTCTGTCTGTAATGACGTAATTTCTGCAGACTGATACTTTCAAATCACACCACAGAACAAACTCGTTTATTGGAGAGATATTGAGCATTATTAAAATGACATTTTTCAGCACGCAGTTATTTGTACAATTTGACAAAAGGAAATTATGAACTTAAAGAAATTAACACCTTGAGACAAGGGGAGAGAGAGCGAGAGAGAGAGAAAGAAAGAAAGAGAGAAGGAAGAGAGGGAGAGAAGAAAGAGCGAGAGAGGGAGAGAAGGAAGAGGGAAGAGACAGCGAGGAGGAGAGCTTGGGAGGAGAGAGAAGAAAAGAGAAGAGAGGGGAGAGAGGGCGACGGAGAGGGGAG
>NC_057713.1:56963718-56994598 GCF_004010195.1 Chiloscyllium plagiosum | reverse complement strand
ACAAGTGGAGAGAGGAGAGAGAGAGGAGAGAGGAGAGAGGGAGAGAGAGAGAAAAAAAAGAGAGAAAAAGAGAGCAGAGAGAGAAAATGCAAATGAGAATAATAACTGTTGGTGAATTGTCTTTGCCAAGGGTGTGTCCGAGGGATGCTGTTTATGTTGGAACAGTAGATGAATGATATCTGCTACACAGTGCCTTACATTTGCCTTTACAAAAGTATAAAGGTTAGGGTATAAGGCTATCTCCATTATATACTTTCTTTTTTGGGGGGGTGAGAGGTTTCTGGTCCATAACACCCTCTATCCAAGGAATTCATTTCATACACATTTATGGCATTCTCTTTAAGGCCTGTATTACTTTTGCTTTAAAGTACGGAGCCAAAACTAAGCATTACTGAACAATACACCACATGTGGTCTCATCAATGTTTGAGTTAACTGTATTAAGACTTAGCTACTCCTTTGCTCAAATCCCCTTGCAATAGAAGCTAACATATCATTCACTTTCTTATTGCTTACCGTACCCGTTGCTAACTTTTAATGGACAATGGCTTATAAACAAGGTCACCCATTTTGCTCTGAAGTTCAACTCTTCTCAAACTTTTGCCTTTTAAGAAATAGTTTGCATTTCTGTTTTTCTTACCAAAGTGGATAATCGCTCATTACCCCACATGGCATTCCATTTGACATTTTTTGCCCGCACTCATTTAGCCTCTTCATATACTTTTAAAGTATACCTGCACTTTTCTCTAATCACATTTTACCTTCTGTAACAATTGCAAACTTGAAAATGTCTATTATTCACTTTAAGCAAATCATTGCCACAGACTGTTAATAATTGAATCCAACCATTAATTCTGAGGTATCCTACTCATCACTGCGTGCTAACCTGAAAATGACACATTTATTACCCTAGAGAAAGGCAATAAAGCTGTGCAAGTGTTATTACGGTGGCTTTAAAATGGTGCCAAAAAATGTGTCCCACATGGTTCACTTCTCAGATCTGAGTTTTACTGGCTGAAATAAACCATTATTTCCCAAGGATTTTCCCCACTGTGGAAGCGTTCCAAGGCTTGAAAATTGTCATAATTCCTTGGTGAATGTTTGAGGGACAGGACGAGTCATTGAGTGTGGTGGGGAGGTGAGTCAGCCATTCTTGCCTTGGAGCTCGCAAAGCCAAAATTTCAAGTTTTGATCCCACTTGGGGCTCCATCTCCAATTTGGGATGCCCTGTAATAAATGGGGTTGGAATTTTAAAAAAAAATTGTGGTTGTAAAATTGTAGTTTTAGATCACATGACCAAGAAACAGTTGTTTCCATCTCCAACAGTTTCCCACATGACTCTGAAGTAACGTGCAGTTTTTACAGCCAGCTGTCAGTGTCTTCCTTACAAGATATTTAGCTACATGAGAGCATACACTAAGAAAAGGCTATTAATCCCCTGCAGCTTGCATTGTTGCTAACACCATTAAGAGGCTGAATAGATTTACATTTATTCAGCACTCCCTTGTGGCTTCCAAATATCCTAAAGCACCTCACATACAATTAATCTAATGCATTTCTGAGAGATTAAGTGGAAACGGTTTTAAGCACAGCAAGGTTCCATTAACAACAGTGAAAAGTTTTAAAAATTGCAGTTAGCAACCACTTCCCTGAAAGAACATTCCAAAATAAAGTTGGATTTCATTTTCATTATGCATCTCCACACTAGTTGAAAATGGCACTCAAAAAGAGATGTACAACAAGTGTATCAAGCACTGCCAATGGGCTGAAGAGTGGCTGATTGAGATTAATTTGGATAAATGCGAGGTATTGTATTTTAGTAAAACAATCAAGGGCAGGCCTTCTACAATTAAAAGCAGGGCCCTGGGTAGTGTTGAAGAACAGAGAGACTTACTCAAGTACGTAATTCTTAAATTTTGCGTCACCTCCTGATAGGGGGATTAAGACGACATTTAGCATGCTTGCCTTCATTGCTCAAACCTTTAAATGTAGGAGTTGAGACGTTTTGTTGAAGTTGTACAGGATGTTGGTGAGGCCCCTTCTGGAGTACCATGTCCAGTTATAATTATCCTGTTATTGGGAGGATATTATTAAGTTGGAGAGGGTTCAGAAGACATTTACCAAGATGTTGCCAGGAATGTAGGGTTTCAGTTATAAGGAGAGAGTAGATTGGCTGGGACTTTTTTTCATTGGAGTGCAAGAGGCTGAGGGGTAACCTTTTAGAGGTATATAAAATCATGAGGGGTTTAGATAAGGTGTCTTTTCCCTGGGTGGAGGAATTCAAGAGCAGGGAGCATATTTTTAAGGTGAGAGGAGAAAGATTTAATAAAGACATGAGGGGTAGTTTTTTTTGTTGTTTTAAACAGAAAGTGGTTCCTGTGTAGAATGAAAGTCCAGAGAAAGTGGTGGATATGGGCACAGTTACAACATTTAAAAGTCATTAGCTAAGTACAAGGATAAGAAATGTTTGGAGGAATATGGGCCAAATGCAGGCACGTGGGACTAGTTTAGTTTGGGATTATGATCGGCATGGACTGGTTGGACCGAAGGGTCTGTTTCCCTGCTGTATGACTCTATGTTTAAGCTAGAAAGTTTCCAAATCAGTTTTTTTAGATTAATTTTTTAGCTTAATTTTTTAGATTAATTAAGGGCAGCATGGTGGCTCAGTTGTTAGCACTACTGCCTCACAACGCCAGGGACCCGGGTTCGATTCCAACCTCGGGCGACTGTCTGCGTGAAATTTGCACATTCTCCCCGTGTCAGCGTGGGTTTCCTCTGGGTATTCCAGTTTCCTCCCACAGTTGAAAAATGTGTTGCTGGAAAAGCGCAGCAGGTCAGGCAGCATCAAAGGAGCAGGAGAATCGACGTTTCGGGCATAAGCCCTTCTTTCTGATGCTTCTTTGATGCTGCCCGACCTGCTGCACTTTTCCAGCAACACATTTTTCTGCTCTGATCTCCAGCATCTGCAGTCCTCACTTTTTCCTCCCACAGTCCAAAAATGTGCAGGTCAGGTGAATTGGCCATGCTAAATTGCCCATAGTGTTAGGTACGTTAGTCAAAGGGAAATGGGTCTGGGTGGGTTACTCATCGGAGGGTCGGTGTGGACTTGTTGGACCGAAGGGCCTGTTTACACACTGTAGGGAATGTCATCTAATGTAATATAATTTGAATAAATCATCTGAACACAATTCATCATGATATCATCCTAAAAGCACAATACATTCTAGGGCAAGTCAAGAAAGAGTAGGTAAGAACAGTAAAGAACAGTGGGCAGCACGGTGGCACAGTGGTTAGCACTGCTGCCTCGCAGCGCCTGAGACCCGGGTTCAATTCCCGCCTCAGGCGACTGACTGTGTGGAGTTTGCACGTTCTCCCCGTGTCTGCGTGGGTTTCCTCCGGGTGCTCCGGTTTCCTCCCACAGTCCAAAGATGTGCAGGTCAGGTGAATTGGCTGTGCTAAATTGCCTGTAGTGTTAGGTAAGGGGTAAATGTAGGGGTATGGGTGGGTTGCGCTTCGGCGGGGTGGTGTGGACTTGTTGGGCCGAAGGGCCTGTTTCCACACTGTAAAGTAATCTAATCTAATCTAAACTGATAGCTTGCTCCTGGAGATGTTAGTGATATTTTAATCCATACTCACTAATGACATATTTGATAGTCTGACCAGTATAATACAAGGCAAGTTTATGATCTCTGAAAGAAAATTGACTCGAAAGCCTAATAATGGTTCGTGTCAGATATTTCTTCATATTGGTACACTGATTCTTGTGCTCAAAATAGGAAGCAACTTGAATGTGAAAGGTACGGTGAAGATTCATTGAAAAATGTCTCATATATGTTCAATTACAACATGATATCAAATAGTTAACGTGGCTCGGTACAGTAAGACAACTTGTAAAATTATTAGGGCACTATGCTCCAGAGAGAAATGATTTTTTTCTAAAAGTGAAACAATCAGAATAATTGAACTTATTGCTCCCTGTTAGAGGGAATGAAATTAAAAAGGTTGGGAATAGATATCAAAAATTCAAGATGGAGCTCCTTTGAGTTAACATTTAAATTGGAAACCTTGGAGGGCTAATAATAAATATTACCTAGCAAGCATTAGCTATCAGATGGATAAAGTTAAAGAGAGCTGTAAACTCCCCCAAGGTTTTATTATGCTACATTGCATTTCTCTCTATAATGTATACATTGCATACATCAGGACTTCATGGTAAAATACATACAAATGTGCTCTTATGCTGAGGTGTCCTTGCAATTTCACTTCAAAAGGTATATGTAGAAGCTTTAAATTTGTAAGTAGCTGGTCAAAACATAAAATTTGCATTTAGTGATACTCGTATAGGATACATATCAGCAGAACAGCAGAGTTTAAGATCAGGATTAGTACAATTGGCATTTCCAGCACTAAATGAACTCTTGTTTATCTCAGTGAAAAACAATAACCATTGTCTATCTGCATTAACTCTAATTTCAAAATTGCTGATTATAGCACCTTAAATGTCTTCCTCATTACCGGCAAACACAGCTGTTGTTACGTAATAGTTTTCACCTCATTAAATGTAATGAATGCAAAAGTGAACACTTTGTTGAGGTGTGCTAAATAGAATAAAATACCCTTGAGGCTGACCTCATTTTAATATTCCCAGATTGGAATATTTTTTCCAACACTGTATATGATTGGTCTTTAATGGAGAAATCTGCACCAAGAAAGTAGAGAACTACTCTACCCTTCAAGTAAGCCTGTGTTTAAGTTCCAGCAGCTTGAATGTTTGGTTCTGACCTTCAAGCTATCACTTGTTCAGTTACTTGTTATTTTAAGCTTGTTATTTTAAGGAGTTAGAACATTAGAACATAAGAAATAGGAGCAGAAATAGGCCATCTGGGCCTTTGAGCCATTCACTAACATCATGGCTGATTTTTTCGTGGCCTCAGCTCCACTTACCCAGTCTTTCACCATAACCTCTAATTCCCTTACTGTTCAAAAAGTTATCTTAGCTTTAAAAACAATGAGGAAGCCTCAATGACTTCAGTCCGAAAAGAGCAACAGTCTGCAATTTCAGACGTTTAAAGGCCTGAATTCTACATAAAACCTGTTGGAACTAAACACTCCATCAAAGCAAACACTTTAGAATGCAATTAATTTTAAAAAATCTTAAACAGCAACAACCACAATCAAATCATTCCTTTCTCCGGCATCTTTAAACACCAAAAAGGACTAATTCTGCTTAGGAGTCACTCAAATCATTGATGCTGGCATTCTTATCCATTCTTAGGAACAAGCACACTAAATACTTTAATTTTTTTTCAACAATTTCATAGCACTCTTCACCATTCACCCCATCTTCATTTCTCATTAGAAGTCTAACCTGTCAGGGTCCTCTGTTGTTTGCATATTGAAGAGAAGTGAAGGAACAATCTTATCCATATGCTGAGGTTCCCATATTATAGTCTGCAGCTCATCATTGACGGTTTTCCGCACAACCCCTTGAATACCCTTGATACCAGCAATCCTGATCCTGCCAAGAACAAACAAAAGTTTCTCCTTTTAGCACATGTATACAGTCTATTAAAGCATTTGTAAATCATATATTTAGAACGCTAATTGAAAGTAAAAATCAACAAACTACTGCACTTACAAATTAGGTTCTTGAACATTTTGTTGATGTTTTTCTCCAATAGTTTGAAGACCACCACCAGATTGCCAGCATCATTTATTACATGAAATTTACCACAAGGTTGCTCAATGATAAACTAAAATCAAATTACACTTTATTACCTTTTGACTGCTACAGGAACAAATCACATGAATTATAGAATGTCACGAAACAGAAATGTTTTTATGCAAAGCTGGAAAAAGAAATGACCACTAGTTTGGGAATAGTCAGGACAGCATCCTGAGTCTAACCACTTCTAAGCCCCTGAACTGGTATCAGAGGCCACCCTTAACTACTCGGGCAGGATTCCTCGACAGAAGGCTTGACTGAGGACTACTGATCACCATAATCAGTTGGCTTTGTCTCTGTGCTAAACCTCATGGCAATATAGCAGTTCTATGAGCCTGGTATCTCTAGCTGAGGAACAAGATGCAAAAAGGCAATGGAGTGCAAGGTAGGAATGCTACACAGATCTGGGTATGCTCAATGTGAGTGAGTACTAAGGGAACAAAGAACAGGCCAGAAATGCAGCTTGATCCATTGCATTAGTTGGACTCATGTCCCTGAGTGCCAAGTGTCCTTCTGACAGTATTACATTGATGGTAACTGTTGCACTTCAAGGTGCAGCAGTGAAGTGCAGAAAGGATATTACTACAGGGACAATAAACAGGAGAAAGGTGTACTTACAATTGTGAACAACATAGGGAATGAAACAAAGATACCAAAACAATTGAGGATTGAATCAGAAATTGAAAATTCAAAAGGTGATCCTCCAGTAATCAAATTGGATACTAAAGAGATGCTTAAAAGGTGACACAGCGTAATACTTTACCTTCCAGAAAACAAGGTGATCCACTGAGACTATTACAGAATCATAAATTGACTGTGTACACCAAGAACAATATCCTCCGCTCTTTTTGACGTTAAAGTAGGAGAAGTGGGCGGCACGGTGGCACAGTGGTTAGCACTGCTGCCTCGCAGCGCCTGAGACCCGGGTTCAATTCCCGCCTCAGGCGACTGACTGTGTGGAGTTTGCACGTTCTCCCCGTGTCTGCGTGGGTTTCCTCTGGGTGATCCGGTTTCCTCCCACAGTCCAAAGATGTGCAGGTCAGGTGAATTGGCTGTGCTAAATTGCCTGTAGTGTTAGGTAAGGGGTAAATGTAGGGGTATGGGTGGGTTGCGCTTCGGCGGGGTGGTGTGGACTTGTTGGGCCGAAGGGCCTGTTTCCACACTGTAATGTAATCTAATCTAATCTAAAAAAAAAAGTGTTACCTCTAAAACAACATTCGGTCAGGCTCAATTCAGAAAAATTAGCTCAGATTGGGAAAGAGAATAAGTTTATAATTGACAACAAGCAGTCGTGAACTGAATCATAGTACCTGGAGCTCACTTAACATGTCTGTATTGTAATCAGGTGGGTTGCGAATTATTTGTATTAATTATCACGAAATCAACTCAGTACACAAATACAGCCTCATATATGATTCCAAGGTTGGAGGACTGCATTGCAGGAATTGGATACTCCCAATTATTGCTAAAGGGATATTGTCAAGTTCCAGTGACTGATATTACCTTGCATCTATCAAATATTTATAACACTAGATTGACTTTATCACCACAAAGTCATGCCATTTAGAAATGAAAAAATGCGAAAGATGTTCTAAAATGCTATGCAACTGTAAGGTTTACATCAACAATTTGGCTGTTTTCAGTCAAGAACATGTAGACCACCTGACTGAACTGAGGGATCAGCTACAAAATGCCGATTTGGTTATATATCTCACTAAAGGTGAATCAGAAAAGGGAAAAAAGGTGACTTACTTGGGTCACACAGTGGGTGAAGGCCAAGTAGCACCTAGATAAGTGAAAGTGAGAACTATTTTGGGTTTTCCTATGCCTAAGGTAAAACAGGAAATTTTGCAATATGTTGGCAGGTGTGCATTTTATTGCAAGTTTGTTTGAACTTCAGCGCTATTGTGGCTCCTTGAACAAATTTGTCAAAGAAAGGCAGAAAACTTGAAGGGACTCAAAAATGCCTTTGACAATTTATAATCTGCACCAATGACTGACAGGTTTTAGCAGTGTTGAATTATGAGAAGCCACTCAAGTTGGTTGTTGGTACCATTTTACGACAAGATAACAAGATGAGAATCAAACAAGCAGTCAGTTTTCAAAGGAACTGACTACAAGTCAACATAAATACTCGATGGTGGAGAGGGAGACACTGAATCTTGTGTCGGCTCATCATTTTGAAATACAGATTACCAACAATGTGGGCAAAATGATTACTTATAACAAACCACAATTCTTTGATTATTTTATGGAGAAAGCTCAGGTCAAGATTGAAATAACACCTGAGGCTGGCATGTCCTCACCAAGTCATCTTTTATTTACACATGCATAATACTTGACACTGGTCTAGCTCTCTCAAAGCAGAACCTCTGACACTCCTATTTACTTTTGTCAGCTAGAGTTCCCTGACTGGCGAGATTAACAGCCCTAATCAGGGAACTCAGAGGTCCACCTGGCTGACCTCACTACAATCACAACATCGTTCTCCTCTAAGTCGTGGAACATAGGCCTGTTCTTTATCTTGTAGCCTCTCTTGGCCTTTTTTTTACACCGGGTCCAGTTTCTCTGACTCAGCTTCAGATATGGGCAGCGCACACTGGACCATAACCCATCTCTTGCACCTGAAGCATCTCGGAAGAAACTCATGCTCTGAATCAGGTGAAGGCGTTGAGGCTGTGACATCTGCCATGTCCATCTCAAACTCCAAGATTTCTTAGACGCTACACAGTGGGGAAGAACCCACAGAACCCAATAGCCTGTCCAGCTGTCCTGAGGGATAGGTATGTTTTGTTCCTGCTCTGTTTGAGAGTTTGCAACTTTCCTGTGGTCCACGCACTTTCCAGTTACCAACAGGAGGCAGGAAGACCAACATAGTACATAGTAGACCAACAGGAGGCAGGAAGAACACAGCAAGACAGGCAGCATCAGGATGTGGAGAAGTTGACGTTTCAGGTCAAGTTGCTTCATCAGGATTGGGGAGGAGTAAGGGAGCTCAGAAATAAATAGAAGGAAGGGGCTGAGGCTGGGTAAAATGTAGGTGGGACAGCGATAGGTGGATGCAGGTCGGGGGTTATTTTGCAAGGTCAGTGGGAAAGGTGGAACAGATAGGTGGGGAGGAAGATGGGCAGGTAAGGTCAGGTCAAGGAGGCAGAGAGGAGAGTAAGGGCTGGACATGGGATGAGGTTCAGAGTGAGGAGATAGTGAAGCTGGTCCTCCAATTTCAAGTAATTTTTCCACCCATCCCGTGTCTCCCTTTCCAGCCCAGCTTCCTCCATTTTACCTCCCGCCCCACTAGCTTTACTATCTCTCCACTCCCAATCTCTTTCCATGTCCAGGAGGACATGTCATGTGAGATTGTTAAGCCTCACTTGTTGGTGATGATAACTGCTCTGCACAAATACTGTCATCATCACTTATTAGCCCAAATGTGAATGCTGACCAGGTTTTCTGCATGTAGGTACAGATGGTTTTGGTGTTTGGATTGGCAAATTGTAGTAAACACGGTGCAATCAACGATTAAATCTACTTTTAATCATATGAAGCAACTGAGGATGGTTGGATCTAAAACACTACCTTTAAAAACTTCCAAAGAATTAACTACCTTAACCAGTGGAGATAGCCCTCTCCTACCCATTCTAGAATCCTACAGACTTACATTTTGCAGAGTTTCTTGATGTCACACTCAATTAAATATTGCTTTGATTCAACAGTAATCACTCTCACCTCATCTCTATAATTCAGCTCTTTCCCCACCCACCAGTGAGCAGATTTTGCTGTGTGTGTACCACTTGATTGCTGTGAAAGAAACATTCTATCACACTACTAATGATTGATAGTACGAGGGCAGCAATTGACAAAACTGAATTTGACATGCTATCTGTAAGAGAGGGCATACCTGGGCAAGTTATTACATCGTTGATACATGCCTCTATTGTAACGATACTGAAATAGCTTGGCTCAGGACATGGCTCATTCTGGACCAGGAGTTTTCAGTACCATCGCCAAGATACTGCCAAGACTCTTAATCTTTGCTGCATCCAGTGTCTTAAGATGCAGGAAGAGTCCTTCTACAGTTTATAAATTTACATACTCACTTTCGAACAATTATACAATATGAATGACTTTGATATTCATCAAATAGTTGACTTCAATACATTTCAGCTTTCAAAATTTAAAATAATCATGAACGCATTTTAGAACTGCAGAAGCTATAAAGCAGTATTTTATGCAATATAAAAGCAAAATGGCATGGACACTGGCAACGTAAAAAAGAAATGTCACAGATATTGTATGGAATACTGAATAGGCCTCGCAGTATCTGTGGGGTAACAAGGGGGAACCAGATATAACTTTTCAAGTTGATAACCTTTTCATCCAAACCCACAGAACATTTGCAAGTTATGATGGGATTGAGTTTACTTTTGCAAATGACTATCAACTTGCAAATTAAACACCTAAAGCTACAGAGCAGACTTTACAGATATCAAATGTACTGTGGGCTGTACGAAAATAGAAACACTGTCTCTGAAGCAGCCTGCGTCATCATAATACTTTGCTGCATTAATTAGCACATTTTCCAGGCATTAAATTAGCACCCATCCCTGGCACAGAAATTTCAAGTTTTGAGGGTTTTTATTTTTAAAAACTGAGAACTGTAGCTGGATGTCAAATGTGTGTAGGTGTTGTGAAAACCTGTCGCATCAATCTGATAGGGATTAATTTGCATCAGAAAGCCATCTGTACTGTCAAAGACTAGACAAAAATTCTATTTGGATATTTTACAACTCTGTGCAAATTAGCCATCAAAACAATTATATACATTATGCAACATGATATCTGAAAGTGATTTAAGAGGCCACATTTTAAATACTTTCCCATCACAACAAATGACATGCACAACAGAAGGACTAAGATTAAGACTAGCCTCAGGTACTCACTTTGTTCTGCTCTCCAGATCATCAATGTAAGAGTGGCACATTGCACTGAACTGAGACACAAAGAAGTCATAGCGTCTGTGGTATGAAGCAGTGTCTTCCTCAATGTTTGCAAACTTGACAAACTACGAAAAAAGACAATTTTTTTAAAAAGTAAGAGGAATTTGCACCAGTTTTGAAGGTTATAACTTGTCAGATGTTCCAGGGAGCTGTTGGTTAGACAGTCTGAATCAATGAAAGACCTGGAAGGTGAGACTGTCACTTGAAGTTGGGTTTCTTACAGTTTAAGATGCTCTTATATGGACAATCAATGGGAGGCATTATGCTCTGAGCTGGAAATGTAATTTTAACAGATTACATTTCTGCTGGCCTTCCCACAGTTGAGCACCCCAAATCATAGCTCTTTCCAACTTTTAAGTTTACTAGGCATTAGGAACACACCTACAGGTTAGAATGTAGACAAATATCTGGTGAATTTTAAAAGTACAGAACTTGAATTAAGAAATAAAAGATGCAACTTTGTAAAATATGAATACCTAAATCATTTTTTTCCACAAACACACTGGGACACATTAATCACCACCTATTCACGACTGTTTTTGCGTGTGAATCTATTTTGCTCCCAAAGAAAAACTTGACAAATTGAAAAAAAATCTCAAATTACACATTGAGGAAATTTCCATCGACAGTTGTGAAAGACAAAACAGAAGATATATCCATGTAATACAGAAACTCATATTTTCAATGGACATCAGTTGCAATTTTAATATACTGCAGAAATATCCATATTGGAATGTCTCATCTATATTCCTGGCATAAATTAGATCAGGGTTATTCCCACAATGTACTCCTCATACCAATTAAATTGTATCCATAGTTAGAATTTACATCATTAAATCATCATTTTTATTTGTTAAATATAAACCAAACAACAGATGCAAATAAAGCTGAAAACAAACACAGATAAAGCTGAAAATTTAAGTTGATTTATTTCAAATAGTATGTTCAACATTGGAATAAGGTCAAGGGTGGAGCATTTTCTGACCACTTAAAAGCGGTAATTCTGCAAAAATAGTGTTGCCTTACGATGGCACTAATTAACATTTTTATGGAAAGGCTGTAATTTTGCCTGCAATTTTCAACAGCTATTGCAATCAACTTCAAAATGATGTCTCTGTATGTACAGAAGTTGAGCCCAGCAGTCGAGAGGTAATAATCAACACTTTCTTCGAATCTCCAATTCCCCTTTTACACTGACAGCTGGCATTAAGTGTCTACTTATAAAATCTGTGATTGTACAAGTCTCATTAGTCATCCGTTACTTGAAATAATTAGGTTATGATCTTTCACTTTTACCAGCAGTCTTGAAGATGTTTTATGAGAAAAAGATAGCATCCCTTCCACCTACTGAGACAACAGTATTCAGTTACGAGTTTACCATCAGACAAGACTTTAAACTATTCTCAGTTTGCCTATAGTGTAGCTTCAGCTTTAACTGGGTAATTAAAAAGTGACAAATTGCAATTTTCAAAACAATATGTGCAAAATTGAACAGTAACCAGTGGTACAGTTATACAAATCAAGAGTTTCTCACCATTGCACAATTGGCTGTACTAAACAAGTTTTTTTAAACAAAATGTTCATGGTATATGAGCATTACAGGCAAGGCCTATACTGTATTTATTGATCATCCTTAATTACCTTTGAGAAAGAACCTTGAACCAAAGTAAGTCAGTATAATGTAAATATATACCCACAGTGCTGTCAAAGAATAATCTGAATGATTTTAATCTATGATAGCGAAGGAGTATAGTATGTAGTTGCAAGTCAGGGTACTGTCTACTCACATGATGTCTTCCCTTTAATAAAAACACAGCCTCAATTTCATATTTTCTTTGCATTACAGCAAATTACACTTTTTTTTTAATGCAGTAAAATATTTGTAATCAAAATTTTGAAAGTTTACTCTGCAAAATGTCTGGGCTTGTGTAATCAGTTAAAACTAAAACATTTCTATAATGCAAATTTGGATAGTTTTGAAAAGCATGATAGACCTCTCATAATCACGTGAAATTAGCATGCAATGGGATGGAGAGGTTGTCACCCAGAGCTGGTGATTATGGATTTATTTTAATAAATGTAATAGCTTGAAGCCAATATGGAGCTTTTTGGACTTGAGGGGTTACAAAGTAAACTGGAAATGTCCTGGAATATCAGGTTATTGTTCATCTAATGAGAATTTACTTTTTTTTCCTGTACTTGTTCACTAAACATAGCCAATCAAAAAAAAGTAATAACTTTTCTTTCAGTAGTTGAAAATCCTGACAATGCATTATTTTTTACCTTTCCATTGGAAACCCTATACAATAATAAGAAAATTACAATTTTAAAGCAATGGAGTGTTTGCAAGTTAGAGTTATACTGTCAAGTCAATATTGTTCTCCTGACAAGAGAAAAGAGAGCATTCTCTGCTAATTTGTATTCAAATGCTATTAGCATTTGTTGACGAGCCAAAGAAATCATGTGCTTTCTGCTAAAAATGCACTATGGTAATCACTATTTTCAAAAGTTCTCAGACCAACATAATGCAGTTCCATTACTATTAGCAGAAGCAAAGAAACTCATTGCAACATCATTGTAAACTCATTAGATGAAACATTCTGCAATCTTATTTCGTTACAAGTATGCTTACATAAGACTTGAAAAATACATATGTCACAATTACAAACTAAATCTAACAAAGGCTGCTGTAAAGCCATGCAACCTTAACATTTCCTATTTTGCTGCAAATATTTGGGTATAGATTAAATACAGTATTGTACAAGTTTTAAAAATTAGTATTTAGGATCTATCCCCGGTGATGTAACACCATTATCCACAAACAAAATATCTTCTTTGTATCTTAGATCTACTATTTTTTTCATAGAATTCCCAACAGTGAAGGAGGCGGCCATTTGGCCTATTTGGGTCTGCACTGACCCTCCAAACAGCATTCCACCACCCTTCACCCTAGACCCATAATCCTGGGGCTAATTAACCTAGCCTGCTCATCCCTGGATACTACAAGGCAATTTAGTTTGGCCAATCTATCTAACCTGTGGACTGTGGGAGGAAAGCGGAGTACCCGGAGGAAACCCATGCAGACACAGGGAAAATGTGCAAACTCCACACAGACAGTCGCCCAAGGCTGGAATCGAACTTGGGCCCCCGGTGCTATGAGGAAGCAGGGCTAATCATCAATCCACCCTGTGGGTGCAGTGTTCAGAGATGTGCAGGTTATGTGGGTTAACTACGGTAAAAACCCCGTATTTAAATGCGAGGTTAAAGTGATGGGGTGGGTGGGTCGAGGCGAGAAGCTCTTTGGAGGGTCGATGCAGACTTGATGGGCTGAATGGCCTCTTTCTGTACTCTAGGGATTCTATTATATCCACACCTTTCTAAAAGCCAATAATAATTTTCAAGAATGCACATTAGTTAACATTTAGTTAAAGGAGCTTAAGAAATAGGAATAGGCAAGAGTTTCTTGAGCTAGTTTTGTCACTTTTTAAAAATTATTTCACAGGATATGGCTATCAGTGTCTAGGCCAGCAATATTTGTCCATTCCTAACTTCCCTCAAGAAGGTCAGTGAGTCACTTCTTTGAATGTCAGCAGTCCATGTGATTCAGGTATATCCACAGTGCTGTTCGGGAGTCCCATATTCAACACTGAGCAACCGTGAAGGAACGACAATATCACTCCACAGTAGGATACTGTGTGTCTTGAAGGGGACTGTGTAGCTGGTGATGCTTCTTGTCTTTCTTGGTGGTACAAGTCACAGATTTGCAAGATGCATCAAGGAAGCCTTGGTCAGATCATGCCTGATCCCCAGCCAGAACTCTACCTTCCCGCCTCATCTCAAAATTCCTCACTGTCCTTTTGTGCAATCCAAATCTACTGTTCTTAAGGAGAAGCTTCATGTTTTTGAAGTGATGAAGCTACCTTTCCTTTTGTGTTGGGAAAAGATCAAGTAAAAAGCTATTCCACACACAAATATAGATCTTAAAAATTTACTTTAAACAAAATGTCAGCACACCCACTTCACTGCTTCTACAAGGTTGCTAAGCAAACTGTATACTACATACTCACTCCCCCTTTTTTTAATCTGAAAAGGTGGTAAGGAGTCATTTAAAAGCCAGACTGCATTAGTTGAAGGCACCAAATATTATTTTTCTGTCAGCCCAGAGTATGTTTTATGAAAATAAATTTCAAAAACAACTGATAATTGAAAATTTCAAAACCAACATTGAGGCATATGAGGAATACAGATAAATGAGCTTAAGAAATATAGCAATTCGGGGACTAAAAGGAACAATACAAGAATTTGCCTACAGGCCGAGAGAATAAGGTTAAATGGATAACTTTCAAAGAGTTTGTACGAACATTGGTAAACAATAAGGCTACTTTCTGTGCTGTATGATTCTATTTTATGATTTTATGAAATAGCAGGAAAGAAAAAACACCATCTGTGAACGATGGCATCACTTGAGGAAGTAGTTAAAGTAAGTGCCATCTCTGAGTGAAGTTGCAAGAAACAGAAGGATGAAGAAACTAAGCAGTCGAAGGAAGCAGATGCACGTGTATAGAGCTATGAAATGTGTCAGTAATTTGATAGATATCTACTGCACAAGGTAAGGAATAAAAAGATGGTTTGGCACAATCAGTTTTACGAAAGCTTATAAAAAACTTGAAAATCATGTTATATGCTGCTTTCAGCATCACCTTCAACAGAATCTGAAACAGATTTGTTTTCAGCTGCCAGTGGAAAATGTGTAATCTCTATGGATAGCCTGTTATCCAAATGTGATTTAAATAAACACACCTTCTCACAACACTTACCGAATTGGAGCCAAGAATTTGAAGCTCAGGTTCTCCAGACTCCAGTAGTTTGGCCACCATTTGAAGGAAGCTTTCAACAAAGAGGTTAATGCTTTGGGAATGACAAGCCATCAAAAGCTGGTCCAATGCCTCCATTGCAATGAAAACATACCTGCAGACAACAAATTTATCAACTCTATCATATATATAAAAAACATACTGTTATTCCTCCCCCTTGCCTAAATGCAGCATTTTGTCCTTTTAGGGAGGATGCTTAGCCATGGAAAGGATGGAGAAGGGGTTCTTCAATGTCAGAGATAGGGAATTTAGTTATGAAGTGATGCTGTAGAGAAAGGAAAATAAGAACAACTTTTATGAACAATTATTCATTATTTAGATAGAGTCGCGAAGAACCATGTTTTGATCAAAAGCTGGAGGGCTTAACAGCATATCATCATGAAAACATACAGGTCAGCCAGCATCTGTGCAGCAAGATACAATATTTCAGGTTGGTTGATTTAGTTAATTATGTGGATACAATGAACAATCAAATATACAACATCTAAATAACAAAGACAGCATGTCACCAGAACGTTTTCTCTTGCATAGGAACACAGGGATTTGGAAAGTGAAATGGAAATTTGACTCAAAGCAGATCAAGCAGGTAAAACTTTTTTGGCCAATCCATTTCTGGTGATCATTAGAACATACATATATTTTGCAAGAATTTAAATCTTTGTTACAGATTTTTTTCCCACATGGATTGCTGGTGGGGGTGGGCCTGCAATTTTTCACCTATCCATGCCCTTCAGTATCTTGCAACGAGTACAGGCTCAACTTGTTCAACTTGCCTTCATAGGATAAGCACTTCATCCCAGGAACGAATGAGTCAAGTGAACCTTCTCTGAACTGCTTATATGTTTTTTTTCAATAATGGACACTAAAACTATGCACACTACTCAAAACAAGTCTCACTGATGCCATGTGGAGTTGTAGTAAAACTTCCTTCGTTTTATATTGCAGTCTTTGCCTTTCTAAATATTAAATTTTTTTGTGATTCGTATATCAGGATATCCAGATGCTGCATAGTTCTGCAATATCTCTTTATAGTTTTGTTAATATTTGTTCATCGTACTGACATC
The DNA here is from genome assembly GCF_004010195.1 of Chiloscyllium plagiosum. Taxonomy (NCBI): domain Eukaryota; kingdom Metazoa; phylum Chordata; class Chondrichthyes; order Orectolobiformes; family Hemiscylliidae; genus Chiloscyllium; species Chiloscyllium plagiosum. The sequence goes on along the minus strand of NC_057713.1, from coordinate 56,977,939 downwards.
AGAGATTTCACAGCCTAAATAATAATATCTTTTGCAGAGACCACACCAATGTATTTTGCTCATGGAGACATCTTTAAAAAAGTAAAAACATTAACAGTCAATGGTGTTTAAAACAGGATCATGTTTAAACAATAAAATAACCTACCCATATCGGTGTCTGACAACATCCCGACTGAGCCGTTCCGCAAGATATTTCCCTATTCGATCTAGTTTATCTGGAGCCGAAACCGCATAGAAGGTCAGCTTCTCCATGTCAGCTTTGACAAGGCCATCCTAGCAATAAAAGACTGGATTGATTAATGAATGAGCTTTAAAAATGTTGTTACCTGCTCTTCCTACTAGGTACTGACTTGGTGCTGAAAATGTGTTGCTGGAACAACGCAGTAGGTCAGGCAGCATCCAGGGAACAGGAGAATCGACGTTTCGGGCATTCCTGAAGAAGGGCTTATGCCCGAAACGTCTATTCTCCTGTTCCCTGGATGCTGCCTGACCTGCTGCGCTGTTCCAGCAACACATTTTCAGCTCTGATCTCCAGCATCTGCAGACCTCACTTTCTCCTCACTGACTTGGTGCTATGCACTTTACCCATAACTAGATTTACTAAAAATCATTTGTAATGCTCAAAGTCAAGGACACCCCCATTAGGGAATGTAACACTCATTCATTGTACAATGTGATATCTCTACTATGCAATTTGAAATGCAGATTCAAATCCCTCTCTACTCTAGATAATAAATTTTAATCTAAATATGAATAAGATGAACCATGGAGATTAACTAATATTGGTTGAGAATTAGTAATCATCACTGTAAACAGTTATAAATTATAACAGAGATCCAAACTTTGCTGTTGCACAGATCTATTTTTTTTTAAAATCTCAACAGTTACTTGCATACTGATAAATTTCATCTCCAACTCTGCAGACTGTGGCCACACAGCTAATGAGGTTGTTTTACCAAAATCAAAGTGATTAACCCATTGAAGACAGCCACATCTTAAAACATTATGATTGCCCAAAATCTAGCATACTTAGGAGAAAAAAATTGAACAATAGACCTTGAATTTCACATATGCAATGTAGAAACTCCTTCCACTGTCAACAGCTTAGAAGCACTAGCCAGGATCAGCTTAGTCAATGCTTTGGTCACTAGGTGGCATTATATCTCAATCAGTACAGATAGACAATCCTTTACCCAAAATCTTTGGGGCCAGTTGTTTCTCGGAATGTTTCAGATTTCAGAATAAGTGACATTTTCACAGTGAAATTAAAAAAAAAATCAGCTAGCAGCAGACGCACATGTCAATAGTATGAGCGCTGAGACACAATTGATGCCTGCCAGTATTGGGCCACACCGCCACTTCACATCTGAGTGACGTGGTTCGAGTGGGTGTGGAGTTGGGTCACCTGTTCGCACACCAAAATGGTACTCCATACTCCACAAAAACAATTTCAGATTTCGGAACTTTTCAGATTTTGGAAAAAAGAATTGTTTATCTGTACCATGTTTGTAAATACTGTATATCAATCTGATTAGAAGCAAAGCTGTGCAAGCATATAGTTTTCTGTATCATTCTAAACTCGCATGATCCACATTCAGGAAGCATTCCTGGTGACATATATTCTACACTGCATAGCACATTCCTAATAGTGGCATGCCAATAACTTACTCCTAAAGCTGGTTTAAAATGTTTGGATTTAAAAATCAAACACATTACATCAAAGAAAACCAGAATTAAAGCAATCCTTGAAGCAGAGCATTGTGGGATGATCAAAGAAATAATACAGAGAAGGCATGGATAGACTAAACAGACCATAACAGTGAAAAGGTAAACAAATGATGTCAAAACTGAGGAGCAGCAGCCAACCCCAAGGGAACTAAGCTTGTGATCAAGCTATTGAGGCAAGGATCTAAAATAAGGAATTAGTATAAAATATATAATAAATAAATAATTAAACATTAAGGTTTTAAAGTCTCAATTATTATTTTTGATATGTTTAGTTAACCCAAGTGAGTGAAGCCTGGCAGGATACCTCAATGCCTCAAATCCACATCCTTTGCCATGTGGGAAATCCACTTCTCATCTCCTGAATAAGTACAGGAAGGTGAGGTTGGGAAGGTAGGGGATGCAATGAGCTTTGGTTCAGACTTTGAGTAGCAACTGCCATTACTGTGATATGTACACAGGTTGGAGAGCATGTTTCTGGAGGTCGCCACTCCACAGCTTACGAGTGCAGGCAGGGAAGACGAGTGCAGGCAAGGAGGGAATGGGTGGGAGGGAAAGAGAAGAACAACCCAGAATATAACACAGGAGGCCAGAGTGTTGCAAGCATCAACGTGAATGGAAAAAAAATCAGAATAGCACCTGGTGCATTTATGGCCAAAGCATAAATCTCCTTTTAAAGGCAATAAGTTTCCAAAGTTCAATCACTACCTTAAATGTTAAAGATTACTCATGTTCTATCATGTGTTCAATTACATTCACCACAGTGCAGAATACACTGAAGAATTCCAATGCATCTCAAAAAATATTTGCTTTTAACCAATGAAACATTTAATTGATTATAGTGCAAAACAAATTCCAGAACTCAGGAGCAGGAGGAGTGATATTTGGTTAGAGATTCCAAAGGTAAGGTGATGGCAGACAAAGAGGGATTTATTAGGGAGGTCTGGAATTTTTTTAAAAACTGCATTTGGAGATAAAGATTCAGTGAAATTAACAATAATAATAAATAAATATGATTTAGCACATGACTGCAACAGCAATCTTGATACAGGGTCTGAACCTCAGCAATGCAGGGATCTTGTGCTTTTGTCCTATGCACACTGGAATCTAAAAGAATGAGAGATCTAATGGAGGTGTATAAAATGCTAAAGGAGATGAAGAAGGTAGACATAGAGCAGATGCTTTCCCATGTGGGGCAAACTAGAATGAGAAGCCATAGTTTTAGGTTGGGGGATGGAGTATTTATGAAAGCGATGAAGAGGAATTACTTATCTCAAAGGGTCATAAATCTGTGGAATTAACCACCCCAGAGTGCACTAGATGCATGGACAGTACAAATTTCAGGAGACAGAATTATAATTAGTAATGGCTTAAAGCATTATAGGGACTGGGAAAGAAAGTGGGGTTGAAGCCAAGATGAGAGCAGTCACAATCTTATTAAATGGTGGCACAAAGCTCAAGGACTGAATTGCCTAATTCTATTCCTACTTCTTTAGCTGTTATGTTCTTATGAATCTGCATTCAGATCTATCATTCATGTGGATTTTTCTAACTCCAGAAAACACATTTATATCAGTCTGAGAAAGATTAAAACTAGACTCTAGAGGGAACATCAATATCTAATCATCTAGCTCCCCTCTATCAATGCCAGGTTGTTGAGGAAATGTCTGGGACATAAATTTTCAAACAACATTTCAGGGCTAGCAGATCTTGGATCCAAAAATACAGATGAATCAAAGAAGATAGAGAGGCAGATACTGGGTAAGAAATTTCACGTTATACAAAAGATTTCACAGAATATATGGAAGCTCAGTATGTCCTGATAAGACAGATGAAGGTCTGACGACAGACTCTAATCTGGAATCAGCAACGTCCTTCAAGTAGTCTGAAAAAAGAAAGTTTATCTTTGGCAATTCTTTCATGCCAGTAGACCAATGTTAAAATTTGTAAATGGGCATTAGTATGACGCAAATACAGCTCATTCATAAATTGTCATTTTAACATATGAGTAAATCTAAAATTATCTTCAGACGAAGTACTGCTCCGGGTGACACTATTTTGTCTCTACAGTGATGGTTCATTTTTTTTCAGGTGCATGTGTAAGTTTAAAAACAGAAGTGTGGAGGACAACACTTCAAATATTAACCTGAGAAAACAATTCACCCAGGCGTATTTATCCACTAGAAAGACATTCACATATTTCAGCATACTTTAGCTGTGTAAGTGCTAAAGTTGTTGATCTCAAATCTTTTCCATCATATACAAGTTGTTCTATATGAAGCATCCGAGAATATTTGTTAAAAATACTATTTAATCTACATTGATAATGAAAGGCACAAATACCAAGAATTTGCAAAAGGTAATTGGGGCAGCACAGTGGCACAGCGGTTAGCACAGCTGCCTCACAGCGCCAGAGACCTGGGTTCAATTCCCACCTCGATTCCAGCCTCGGGCGACTGTGTGGAATTTGCACATTCTCCCCATGTCTGCGTGGGTTTCCTCTGGGTGCTCGGTTTCCTCCCACAGTCCAAAAATGTGCAGATTAGGTGAATTGGCCATGCTAAATTGCCCATAGTGTTAGGTGAAGAGGTAAATGTAGGGGAGTGGGTTTGGGTGGGTTGCTCTTCGGAGGGTCGGTGTGGACTTGTGGGGCCGAAGGGCCTGTTTCCACACTGAGTAATCTAATCTAATATCCCAATACAAGGTGAAGTACAAGACATGGGAGCAGAAGGAGGCCACTCAAGTCTGCTCGACTAGGAGATTTGACAACCACCTAATGAAGGAGCGGCACTCCAAATGCTAGTGTGCTTCCAATTAAACCTGTTGGACTATAACCCGGTGTTGTGTGATTTTTAAACTTTGTACACCCCAGTCCAACACCGGCATCTCCAAATCATGATGACTAGGAGATGGCTGATCTGATAATCCTGAATTTTCATTTCTTACTTATTTCTCAAACCTTTTACTCATTAAAAATCTGTCTCAGCCTTAAATAAACTTAACCCTTCACATCTTCTGTGGTAAAGAATTTCCCAGACTCACTACCTTTAAAGAAATTTGTTATTCCTCTTCCTCTAACAACCCAATGCACAGCTAATTTAGAAATCTGCACTTAATGTTAACAAGGAAGTTTTTGAAACAGTATGCAGATATCAGATTTGTACATTCACTGGCATTATGTTATTTAAGTTTTTAAATGTGTTAAACCTGAAACATGTGATGACTGAAAATAGATAAGCAATCAGTCTGAAAAAATGCTGCTAAACATTTGCCAAATTAGCCTTGGGTGAGGAAAACGGGACCAAATCCATACACCTAAGTGCTCATGGCTCTCTCGCTAAAGATCCTGAAGCATGACAGCAAAAGCTATCAAATAAGTTATTCAGTCCAAATTACTATTGTTCTTCCCTTGATCTTGTATTTTGATTTTTTTTTTAAATTGACCAAGCTACTTTGAAGAATTATGAATTCTTCGTCCAAATATGATTGGTGACAGACTTCATTTCTAGTAGTGAATGAGTTAATATTCAACAATGCAACATGAAAACAATCATCTGGTGACAACCGTCATATTGAGGGGAAGAACAAAAAGATCAGATCCAATCACCCAGAAGTAGTCATGCAACAGAAAAACCAGTATTGTTTTCTTTTTCTTGTTGAAGTATGTCACAACGATCAATGCAAATCATTTTGCAACATAGGTGCTAAAGCAAATCAATACCTCAATAAGCTACTTCAAACATCTTGAAGTGAAATGTGAAGTGTACATTTTGGTAAACCAATACCTGGTGTCTGTGCACATTTTATTTTCCCACTTTATTAAATCTCTTCTCTCACTGCCTCTCTAACTCACTTCTCTACAAATGAAAGCAAAGCTTACCTATACTGCTTAAATCCACACAGTAATCAAGAGCTTTTAATCTGCCAATTTATCCTATGCAGCAATTGATAGAAAATAACCTATAAATCTATACATTGGGCCATGATGACTAACAACATGTTAAACCTGAAACATTTAATGTCTGAAAATAAACAAACAAACAAACAAACAAACAATCAGAATAAAAATGTTGCTAAACATTTGCTAAATTAGCCTTGGTCGAGGAAAACTGGACCAAGTTTATACAAACACAGGCCTTAATAGCAGGTCAAATTGGTCACTCAAGCCTGCAATCAGATTGTGGTCTCAATTTGCTCCAAACCTTTGTGTTAATCACAATGTATCTAACTCAACCTGAAAAATATACTCTCTAAAAAAGAGAATGCAACAGACCAACAACACGGTGTGGGAAGACTTCTCACCTTAGAGATAAATGGGGAAACCCCTTATTTTAAAACTGTGTCCCTTAACTCTTGATTGTCCAATGAAAGGAATCATCTTTACAGCATCTACTGTCAATTCTTCTGAAAATATTATTTGTTTTAATATGATCATTTCTCATTCTTCTAAACTCCACTAGATGTAGGTCTAAAGCATCCAAACCTTCTTTATAAGATAAATTCTTTGTCCCTTGAATCAATCAAATTAACCTTTGCTGAACTGCTTATATTACTATTCTGCCTTTTGTCAGATAAAGAGATCAAAACTGTACGCAGCATTATTATTAATCAATATTGCCAATACATTTCAACAACAGTACTGGAATAAAGCTTCCATACTTTTATATTCAGTATCCTTTGTAATAATAGATTTTGTGCCTTCTGAATTACATGCTATATCTGAATGCTAACCTTTGTGATTCATATACCAGAACATCCTGATCCTGCTGTACTGCAGTTTTGCAATCTTTCTCTGCTTTAAAAACAGACTGATTTTCCATTTACATCACTAAGGTAGACAATATCACATTTTTCTGCATTATAGTCTATCTGCAATTTTTTTGCCCAGTGTTATGCAAATGATTGATATTTAATATTGTTTGGAAGATCTAAGCTTTGAAAGATTGTGGAAAATGAATTTATTTCAAGTTCTATGGATATGTCTGGAGTGGCTTCTTTTAAAGAGGTAACTGAAAGTTCACCATGCACTCTGGGTACCTTTTTAACAAGATTTCCTAGAAATCGTACAACTGGTAATAAATGTTTACTTTGTTATAGATCCTGCTGGAGCTGCTTTGAACAATAACTGGTTTGGAGTAGGTTCTTAATTTTAACTAGTTCAGTTACAGTGAAGGTTCTGAGAACCAACTGGATTAAAAGGAAGACTGTTAAGAACAAGATGAGATGAAGGGAAAACCGCTAACAACCAGATAATTTGGAGGGAAGCCTAAGAACCAATTGAATTGGAGAAACTAAGGCAAGCTGTCCAGCTGAACACACCCATTTCTGAGAAGGAAACGCTGTGTTGAGATGTATTTGCTCATTTGAGATAGATATTGAAGAACATCCAAAGATTCTACTTCCTGACCAAGCTATGTCTGAAAGACTTCAGTGAAATTATGTTTCACCAATCCATTGGAGTTCTTTAAGAAGGATGTTGAACATAAAGTAGAACTGGTGAGTGCACTGTACTTAAATTTCCAGAAGCTTATTTGATAAAGAGCCACATCAACAAAAGGTGTTGCAAAATGCAATTTGTAACAAGAACCTATTGGAACAGATGGAATATTGGTTAGCTATTGGGAAGCAGAGAGTAGACATTTTTCAGATTGGCAAGATGAATAGTGAATCGCAAGAATCCATACAGCAAACTCAACTGCTCATAACATATATGACTTGGATGAAATCAAAAGGCACGGTTGCCAAATTTGCAAATGGCACAAAAGTAGGAAAGTACATAGTGAAGAGAACATAAATAGGCTACAAAAAGAAACAAATAGGTTAAGTGAGTGGAAAAACATCTTGCAAATGGAATATAAAGTGGAAAAATGTGCAACTGTATGTGTTTTTGGGAAGATGTAGTGATGTACATGGTGGAAGATTACAGAGCTCAAGATGGCAAAGGAACCGGAGTGTTCTCATGCATGAATCAAATAACATTAGTATATGGGTAGAACAACTAAGCAAGAAAACTAACAGAATGTAATAGAATTAAATACAAAAGGGGGGGGAAGAGAGTTATGCTTCAATTATACAGGGCACTGTTGAGTCCCATTAAAAGCAGGAACAGAAGTAGCCCACTGAATCTGCTCTGCCATTCAATAAGACCTTGGCTGAGCTTAAAATTGTGAGCTCCACTTTCCTGGCTTTCCTCCATACATAAATACCCTAACACTAACTAAAAAAAATTTCATCTGTCTTAAATGAGCAATCCCTAACTCTGAGCTTATGCCCTCCAGTCCTAGGCTCTGCCATAAAGGGAAAATATTTTACTGGATTTATCCTGTCAAGTCCCTTTAAGGATTTTGTAGAATCTTTAAGAATTACTCCTGTTCCTTTTATATAACATATAATTTTCCTCAAGTCTGTTGTGTGGCACTGTATAAAACACCTCTGGAAATTCACATTCACCACATCAATAGCATTATGCTCTTCCAGCGTGTTACATCTTCAAAAAACTCCAGCATGTTAATTAAACATTATTTTCCCTTTCACAAATCTGTGCTGATTCTTCCTAATAAACCTATCATTTTCCACATGACAACTAATTCTAACCTGAATAATTGATTTTTGAATTTTAACTAAAGTTATACTAACTGGTCGGTAATTGGTGGGATTATCCTTACAACATTTCTTGAACAAAGCTGTAATGTTTGTAATTCTCCACTCTTGTGACACTTCTCTTGAGGCAAGGGAAGACTGAAAGATTATGGCCAATGCTTCCACAATTTCTAATTTCAGTTCCTTCAAAATCCTTAGAAGCATCTTGTTCTTTAAGTGCCAAAAAACTATCCAAGACTTCTACCTTCTTAATTTTGAACACCTTTACGATCAGCTTTCTCTTCTGTCCCTATGACCTGGGCAGCATCCTCCTCTTTTGTCAAGACAGATACAAAACATTCTTTAAGACCTCAGCTACGCCTCATGCCTCCGTGTGTAAATTCCCTTTTTGGTCTCTGATCAGCCCTATCCCTCCTCTAACCATTTTCTTAAGTGTTTGTATGCTTAAATAAGATTGGGATTTTCTTTTATATTAGCTACGAGTCTTTTCTTATTTGTTTTTTCAGCTCCCTCTTCAACTTTTGACATCCCTGTTGAATCTCAATTGCATTTTCTGCTTTACATCTGTCATAACATCAATTTCTACTTCCTTTATCATCCAGGGAACTCTGGATTTGTTTGTTCTGTCTTTGCCATTTGAGGGAAAATACCTTGAATGTATCCAAACCACCTGCTCGTTGAAGATGGCCCGTTGTTCAGTTACTGTCTTTCCCACCAACCTTTCATGCCAACCAATCCGGCTCAGCTCTGTTCTAGTCCCTGTGAAATCAGCCCTCTGCCAACTAACTTTTCATACTCCAGACTGTTTCATGTTATTCTCTGCCACTATCCTGAACCTTATCATACAATGACCACTGTCTCCAAAATGTTCCCTTATTGATATTTGATCCATTTGACCAATCTCATGTCCAAGGATCTGGTCCAGCAATGAATCTTTATTTGTTGGACTGTACACATACTGCTGTAGGAAACCTTCCTGAAAGCCATCTAGGAACACTTACTCTTTGCTGCCTATTAGGGTAATTGAAGTGCCACATTGTAACAACTCTACAATGCTGACATTTCACTGTGATTTCCCTGCAGATTTGTTCCTCAACATCCTTCCCACCATTTGGTGATTTATAGACTACACTAATGATAGTGCCTTTAATGTTCCTTACTTGTAGGCAAACTAACTCTGTCCTTAAACCCCTCTGAGACATCCTCTTTCTCCAAAACTGCATTCTTAACTAATACTGCCACCCCTCCACCTTTCCTCTTTCCTGAATAACTTACACCTATGAATATTTAACAGCTAGTCTTGCCCTTTCTTGAGCCAGGTCTCCGATATGGCCATAACATCATCTTTTCACATAGCAAACAGTATCTTCAAATCCCCAACATTATTTCCTATACTCAGAGGATTGACACGCACACACATTAACTCTGTTTTGGACTTCATTTCTTTGGTAATGGGAATGTGCTGACTTCATCTAGTAACTTGTTATTCTGTGCAAGTGCCAGCAGCATCCAGCTAAAATATTTTGCAAACCAAGATATTCTCCTTGACCACTTTCTCTTTGTTCCCACACCCCTGGTAAGTTAACTTCAAGTTCGTCACTAACTTCGCTAGCAAATCACTCAAGGAACTCTGCCCCAATCTGTTCAGATGCAACCTGAAAGTTTGTACAGGTGCTATCTTTCCTAGAGTTAGTCCCGAGAATCTAAAGCACTGCCTCCTGCACCAGTCTTTCCAACTATGCCATGTTGATGTTGTACAGGACTTTGGTGAGGTTACTTTTGGAGTACTGTGTACAGTTATGGTTGCTATAGGAAGGATGTTATTAAATTGGACAGGGTTCAGATAAGATTTACCAAGATCAGGCTGTAAGTGTGCTTGCTGAGCTGGTCGATTTGTTCTCAGATGTTTCGTCACCATGGTAGGTAACATTACCAGTGAGCCTCCGATGAAGCACTAGTGTTCTGTCCCACTTACTATTTGTGTGTCTTGTTCTGTTGTGGCAGGTAATATAACTTCCGATTCTTTTTCTGAGCAAGCAAACTTACAACCTGATCCACAACCTGAGCTACAAATCTTCTCCAAAACTGCATTTACCAGGATGTTGCCAGGACTGGAGGGTTTGAGTTATAAGCAGAGTCAGAAAGTCACACAGCACAGAAACAGACCCTCCAAGCCAACGCATCCATGCTGACCAAGTTTCCTAAACTGAACGAGTCCTATTGTCTGCATTTGGGCCATATCCCTCTAAATCTTTCCTATTACCTGTACTTTGCAAGGGTAAGTGTCACAAAACATCTCTCAGATCAATCATTCACAGCACAGTAGCTCAGTGGTTAGCACTGCTACCTCACAGCACCAGGGTCCCAGGTTTGATTCCAGCCTCGGGCAACTGTCTGTGTGGAGTTTGCACATTCTCCCTGTGTCAGCGTGGGTTTCCTCCGAGTGCTCTGGTTTCCTCGTGCAGGCCAGGTGAATTGGCCATGATAAATTGCCCATAGTGTTAGGTGCATTAGTCAGAGGGAAATGGGTCTGGGTGAGTTAATCTTCTGAGGGTCGGTGCGGGCTGGTTGGACCGAAGGGCCTGCTTCCACACTGTAGGGAATCTAATCTAATCTATACAAACCACCATCTATGTGAAAAAGAGGTCTCTTTTAAATCTCTTGCCTCTCACCTTAAAGATGTGCCAGGCAAAAGTGAGGACTGCAGATACTGGAGATTAGAGTTGAGAATGTGGTGCTGGAAAAGCACAGCAGGCCAGGCGTCCCCTAGTTTTGGTTATTCACCTTATCTATGCCCCTCATGATTTTATAAACTTCTATAAAGTCACCCTCGCTTCACTGAAAAAGTCCCAGCCTATCCAATATGTGGAATGAACTGCCAGAGGGTACAGTTAATACATTTAAAAATCATTTGAAAAGTACATCAGGAAGGCTTAGAGGGAATGGGCTAAATGGAGGCAAATGGAACTAGTTTAGTTTTGAAAATTTGGTCAGCATGGACAAATTGAGTGGAAGAGTCTATTTCCATGCTGTATAACTCTATGCCTCTATGCATTATCTACCTTATCCTTTTTCTGTATCGACTTGAACATGGCAATGGGAGTAATCCAGAAATTACTACATTTGAGTTCCTGCTTGCTCACTTTCGACCTAGCTCCCTAAACTCCGAATGCAGCACCACATCTCTCTTTCTAGCCAAGTAATTGGTACCGATGTAGACCACAATCTCTCACCGCTCACCCTCCTCCAAAAGAATGTTCTGGAGCCGCTCTAATCCTACATTCCTAATCCGACCATCATACAGTCATCGTCACAGAGGTGTATAGCACGGTAACAGACCCTTCAGTCCAACTCATCTATGCCGACCAGACATCATAAAATAATCTAGTACCATTTGTCAGCACTTGGCCCATAACCCTCACAACCTTTCCTATTTATATACCCATCCAGATGCCTTCTAAATCGTGTAATTGTACCAGCTTCCACCACTTCCTCTGGCAGCTCATTCCTTACACACACCACCCTCTGCATGAAGAAGTCTCTTAAATCTTTTTTCTCTCACTCTGAACCTATGCCCTCTAGTTTTGGACTCCCCTTCCCCAGGGAAAAGACCTTGTCTATTTACCCTATCCATGCTCATGATCTTATAAACCTCTATGAGGTCACCCCTCAGCCTCCGATGCTCCAGGGAAAACAGCCCCAAGCCTAACAGTCTCTCCCTATAGCTCAAATCCTCCAACTCTGGCAACATCCTTGAAAATCTTTTCTGATCCCTTTCAAATTTCACAGCATCCTTCTGTTAGGAGGGAGACCAGATTTGCACACAATATTCCAAATATGGCCTAACCAATCAAACAGGAAAATGCTATCCAAGAGTGATGTTGACACCTACCTGCTCCCCTAATTAATGAAGTTTTATCAGTATCGCTCATCCTTTCCTCGTCCTCCCTTCCTGGACAGCTGGGCCACTCATGATGCTGGAAGCCTGGCTCTGAATGCACTCCCTTGAGGGACAGAAGCTTCATCAGTTTCCAAAATGGAAAACCAATTTGTGAACAGAACCCCCATGGGGACTCCTGCACCACTTGTTTGCTTCTCTTGGACTGCCTAGCAGTCATCAATTCTTTCCTTCCCACAGTCCCTGAAGCTATGGTGTGACCACCTCTGTAATGCCCTCAATCTCTCCTGATTTACTCTTTGTCCTACAGCATATCTCTTGCTAAGCTAGGCATGTGTCTGCTGAGGTTTAAAAAAGTAAGAAGTGTCTTGACTGAAAAGTGTAAGATGCTGGAGAGGTCCTGACAAGGTAATGTTGAGAAAATGCTTCTTTCAATGGGAGCATGGGAGAACTCAGGGCCACAGTTCAAAATCAGGGATCGCCCAAAGAAACAGAAAGGAGACAAAACCTTTTTATCCCCCACAGGGCCATGAGTGCTTGGAACCCCTGAAAGCAGAGTTACTGAATATTGTTAAATCAGAGGCAGATGGAATCTTATCAAGCAGGATGAGTGAAATATTGTCAGAGGTAGATAGGAACGCAGATCTGAGGTTACATTCAGAATAACAATGCTTTTATTAAATAGCAGAGCAGGCTCAAGGGGCTAAATGGCCTACTACTGCTCCTTGTTCATATGTGCATAGGTTACGTGTAAAGATGGGTGTGAATGTGAATAAAGTATTTTAAAAATAAGACCATGAATTGCAATTACAAATGGTATTTCCCTTTCCCCAATGGAGGTTATGAAATCACTTTACATTTAATATTGGTGAGAAAAATTAGGCTTTGAAAGATTTTGGAAAATTGATTTATTTCATGTTGTGCATAAATACCAGGAACAGCTTCTTAAAGCAAAGTTGCTAGAAATTCATAATGGACATTGGAGCTTTTTCAAACAAGGCTTTGTATAAATCACATAAGTTCTTGCTTTACTGTAGACCCCTATGGAGACTGTTCTGAAAAATGACTGTTTTGGAAGGTGCTTGTTTTATCTGATTTAGTTGTTGGAAAGCTCGGTAAGAACAAGCTGTGCTGGAAGAAAAGCTTGCTAAGCAGAAGCCAAGTTGGAAATGCTTACTAAGAGCAAGCTGCTCAACTCATCTCATTCATCAGTTACAGAAAGCTCACTTATTGGATTAAAAGTAGAATCTTTTTTTTTGCAAGTGACTGAACAACATTGAGAACATGTATTTTCTGAGCAAACCGTGTTTAGAAGGCTTCAGAGAAAATTGTGGGAGATTAGTGATGTGCCAACTTGTGCCAAAGCAACAGATTTGGATATTCTGCATTTTATCCTTTCACATTCAAGAAAATCCATTGGCCAACGTACTTTGTTCAAACTGAATGCCAACCTTTGCAGAGAAGTCTGTTTTAATCTCTAGTTCCATGATGAGCACGATTAAGTTACTTACTCCTATACTGCTCTGAACAATCACCTTTTCTAGGAAAGATTATACCTGCATCTGCCTTCAGTCAGGTTTCTTTCAAACTGAAACCAAAAGGTTTTTTTAACTAAATTAAAATAAAAAAAAACTCATTCTGAATTTTGCTAATGGCTTAGCTTTTTTCTCTCTCCTGTCATAAACTGTAAAATCTAAGTATTAACAAAGTCCTATCAACTCTCCAGGGGTCTCTGCAGTCATCTGTTCACTGATAGATATTTACTGACTTAAAAGTAATGTTTACAGAAAGGCTGACTTAGATATTTTTAATCCCCTTCATGAAAACTGGCCAACAGCTATGTCTTTGGTTTGAAATCTACACTTTAAAATTCAATCAATATTAATACAGAAAAATCACCTACCTTTAAAGACCGGGTTGACCCATGGTATAGTGGGACTAGAGCAATGACTTAATCCAGCCTTGGTTGTAACACCACTCACTGAACCTATTTATGAT
>NC_057713.1:56953279-56963218 GCF_004010195.1 Chiloscyllium plagiosum | reverse complement strand
ATGTGCTTCCAATTAAACCTGTTGGACTATAACATGGTATTGTGTGATTTTTAACTTTATGCAGGGAAACATCTACTTGAGAAATTCAAGCACTGTCATTCACGAGTTCTCATCTCCAACATCCCAGTATTATCGAGGCACACATAGGGTATGACAACAAAGATAGTCATTCACTTTTTAGCCCTTTGAAAGAGTTGTCCAACTTAGTTGCAGATGTTAAGACGCAACATAAGATTTTGCAATTCTTTATTACAGCCTTCCTTCAAAATCAATTCAGAATTGAGCAGGACATTAAAGAGAACATTAGAATCCAAAGTGCACAAAAATATAACATGATGGTACAGTACTCACTGTAGAATCAAACCAATCAACTTTTTTAGTCTGAGATAGCCCCCTTTGGTGCATAATCATTTAATTAATTTGCATAATACATGAGAAGATAATTAGACACTGTTTGCCTGAATACTTCGAACAGTAAAAGAACATTCAAATTTCATCAAAATGATAGCCCTTGCTGAAATCAAAAAGTTTATGATGTAACATAGGATTTTAAAAATAAGAAGGAATACACAGATTATGATTAATTAAGAGTACTGAACACAGCAATAACTGCACTGTGCTTTGCAGATAACATCTGCAGTGTATTGGTAATAGTCTTTTCACTATACACTCGCTATGTCAATCACAAAGCACAGCAAAAGCACCATTGCATTTTATTAATAGATGAATTTTTACCAATCAGCACTGAACCATATTTATTCATTTTATTAATATCTTAATCATGTGTTCTAGAATAATTGGAGCTCAATAATGGAAGGACTACAGAGGGTAAATATTTAAATAAACCATATAAAAGGTTTGGAACAATCTTTATAGACATTCTGCAGAATAGCAATAAACTTCTTTTTCCAGAATACTTATCAAAATCCTGCTTTAAATGGAGAAATCAGACAAATGAAATTGCAAATTACACTGAGTGCATTAGTAAAATTCTTTAACACTTACCGATTCAGTTATGGATGATTTTCATTATTAAAGCATATAGGCTAAGCCAGCAAACCATTTAAAGGTGGTTAATGAATTTGACATTGATAAAGCTGAAAGTATGGCTGAGATGTGTTTTTATCTTCCAGAATTGCTGAAAGACAGACAGACAACAACCACCTACAACTCACCACATTGTAGCAGAAGCTTTTCTTAATATTAAAAATAGGTTTCTACCATCCATTTCATATTCCTAATTCACAAACTAAATTCAGTGTCAAAAAAAATGCATAGACCAAATGAGCAATTTTTTACAAAATTAAAATGGAAGAGCAAATAAACTGAACCAGTTGCCCTTAGGACCATATCTTTATACTGGAGTATATTAACATAGCAGAATTATGAGAAAATTAAAATCCCCACATTCCCTCCATTTTTGCATTTTTGTTAGGGGTGGGGGGTGCGGGGGGAGATCGATGAGGATAGTCACAGGAAGAGAAACAATATTTTTCACCATTCATTAGCAACCACAACTGCCTTGCAGCTCAAATGTTATCATTCATATGTCTCTTTCATCCCTTCATCCTTTCTCATTTACTACTGCATTACAGTAAACCAAAAAAAAGGAATAAAAACAGATAATCCCGAGGAAATTGTGTGTTAATCAGCAGCATCTCAGATTGTTCTGATCTAGCTGAAAATGATCATGAAAGCGACTTCAAAGCAGGATGAAGACACATGGTGAATGAATACAATTTAAGTGATATGATTACACAAGAGAGAGTTGAATAAATAAATGTGCTAAAAGTAGACTGTTATGTAAGTTTATATATGCATTCAACTGTTAAATTGTATGGAAACACAACTTAAGCACTCGACTACCCAGTAATAAATTCCTTACTGGTGGAACTAACTACAATAAACATACAATAATAAACAGAAACCATAAATTCATCATGCATTATTATTCAGTCGTCTATTGGGTGAAAGCTGTTAAATCTATAATGCATTAGGTGTGCATTTTCCTGTAATAGATATGAGAATAACACCCACAGCAAGACATGTCAAGACATACACAAATAATGACACAGATACAAGGCATCTTCCTTGGTGCACTAAATCAAAGGCACTACATTCTATTGCTACAACAAAAATAACACACTCAACCATAACGGTGTTATAGTTGAGAATTACTTTTCGAAGTAATTATTGTTAGCTTGCAAATGCCTCAACTAACTATCCATCGTCAAAAATTAAATATAGTAGCCATTTGAACAGGACAAAAATCTACAAAAAGACTAAATTTGATACTTTTTCCTTACTTACCATTCATGTAAAAAGAGGGAGCATTGTAGGATCTAGTAATGGAAAATGAACTAGGACGGTTATGAGATACACGGGGGCAGTCCTCAGAAGTGATCACAACATGAAGTTAAGATTGCAAAGAGTACAAGATAAAGAGCAACGCAATTAGAAAAAAAAAAGCTGGTAAAGAGGGCTGGATCTGAATGCAAAGAAAGTAAACCAAAATATTTTATTCAAAAGAAATAGATCAGCAGTGGGAAATATGTAGTTTAAATGTCAAGAATATCCAAGAGGAAAAAGTACCCTGCAAACTAGCCAATAAGGCTACACTATGGATATTTAAAGAAATCAAAAGTGCAAACTTGAAGCTGAAGGGAAGGTATATAATAAATAAATACAAAAGGCAACAAAAGGAAAAGGTAGCAAAAGGGAATACAAAAAGCTAAGGCAAGAGATTGAAAACAATTAGTAAGACAAACATAAACTCCAATAACAGCCGAACATGGAATATGCAAATGGTATTCTACATGGACAAATATTAAAAAGGTTAGGGATATGACATCTAAAAAATAGATGTGATAAATTTACAATTCAAAACAGCAAAATGGCAAACATATCAATCAATATTTTGCATCACCATTTACCAGGGAGACCAAAATGATGGAGCTGACATTAGAATAAAATACAAGATATTTAGAATAGATAGGACTTTATTAATACACTATTTAACCTTAAAAGAATAAACACTATCCCTCGAAGGCTTTTGTGGCGCAGTGTTGGAATCCCTAACTTTGTGCCATGAGGCCTGGGTTCAAGGTCCCCATATTTCAGAAGTTTTTAATAACTGAGCAGGTTGATGAGGAAATAAGTTAAGACCTTCGCCTTGGAAAGGGCTCTTGTGGCAGTGGTAATGTCTCTAGCTCTAGTCTAGGAGACTCGGGTTCAAGGCTGACCTGCTCCACAGGTGTGCTATAACATCTCTGAAAAGGTTGATTAGAAAGTATAAACTTGGCGGACAACATATTAAACATTAGGGAAGAGATAGCCTTACATGAAAATACAAGAAAAATTGAACTAGAAACTAAGAATGAGAGTAGTTATCTCATTTTTTCAAAAGGGAAATCATGCTTGACTAATGTTGAATTCTTTGAAGTAGATAAACAAAGGGCATACAAGGGAATTAACATGGTGAAAGTGAGGACTGCAGATGCTGGAGATTAGAGTTGAGAGTGTGATGCTGGAAAAGCACAGCAGGTCAGGCAGCATCTGAGGAGCAGGAAAACCAACGTTTCAGGCCCTTCATTAATATATTATGTTAGGCATGTTAGAGCTCCCAAAAACAACTTTCATTAATGATTGTAGCCTCAAGACCAAAGTCAGAACTTTTGAGGTCATGGGCAAGTAGAATGGACCAGCAAATTAACTATAAACTACAATGGAGGAATTGTTAAGGAACTAGGAAAAAGATGAGAAAGATCAAGGATCAATGCAGAAAAGAAAACTTATTGACAATTCACATGAACATTTGGATCTTATTAATCTGAATTACCATTTCAAAACTAGCATAGGACACCAAATTGCATAGCAATGCAGAGGAGGACTACAATAAATTACGGATAGACATTAATTAACTGGCTAAATGGATATGTAATTGGCAAAAGTACTTCAACATAGGTAACAGTGAAATTGTACAGTTTAGTTGAAAGATAAAGGAATCCACACACTCCTTGGAAAATAATGAATTAAAAGGACAGGAGAACCTGAATGTACAAACAAACAATATGTGGAAAGTAATGACGCAGATCAATAAAGGCATTTAAACAAAACACTGGGCATTACCCCTAGATAGAATTGAAAACAACAGAAGTTATGCCAAACCCACAGGGAATCTTGGTTCGAGCACACTCGAAATATTGTGAACTTTCTGATCTCCAGTTAGAGTCACTGGAGTATGTATAAAAAAAGTTTTACTAGAATTCTGTGAGACATAAAGATTATAACTAGCAGGAAAGGATGAACTAGTTGGGGCATCTTCCTCCAGCAAAAAACTAAACGCAAACTTCATAGAGATCTATGATATTATGATATAATAGATATCAACAAGGGTCCAGTGGGAAACATTGTATGTTCCGGAGATATAAATACGCTGCAAAACTAGGGAAATATTAAGTACAAAGTTGGCTTTAAGAATTCACAATGCAATATTTACTGCAACACATTTCCTCAACACAATTTTCATTAGATTTTCTGAAAATCTATCATAACTTCAGTGAAAGATCAGCAGAATACAACAAACGGTACAAACAACAATTTTCTCTGGCTTTTCCAAAGTTACATGGGAGATCAAGTTTGCAGAAATTCCACACTGTCATTTAAGGTATACTTAAAATATTTTAGTCCAATGGTTTAAAAGATTTGTATGTAACAGACTTGTATAAATAAGTCTCGTACAAATCAGTTCATAGCTTTTTTAAAAGAAAGAGATTGTTGCGAAAGAATGTGCTAGCATCCTATTTTTCAAATATCAAACAATTGCATCTCCCATAGAAATATGGTTTTATTATATAAATCTAGATAAACTACTGTATAAATATAAAGGTACATTGTTCTAACTTACCACAGGAGAGCAAGGGTCTTGGTTCCCACCCAGTGTTAAACCTGTAGACTTGTTCAGGCTCAGCTCTCGGTACCTGAATATACCTTCGCATCCTCTACACTCTGTAGCTTCAGACATAAGACTTAGATTTCACTGCACCTACAGAATTGTATACCCACAGTCAGACAGATGATCTCTGGAGTCTAGTTACAGAAACATTAGATGAGTTTATATCAGATAAATAACTTTCCAATTAACATCTTGTATGGCCATCGACTTGACAAACAGGATATGAAAACTGGGGATACAAGAATGCAAGATACAATGCAGTTTGTGTCATATTTACAACCAGAAACATACTGGTCATGCATCCATTCAGAAAGATGCAAACTGAAATTTTTAAATGAAGAAAGATTCCCCAGCTGAGAGTATATATAAAAAGCATTTAACTGCATGGTCACCAAATGCTGAACTGTTGCTTTTCAAATTGGGAGGTTTTGGGTGGGGGAATTATACAAATCTAGCCTCTACCACCTTAAATACCTACCACCAGCATTGTGCTCACCAAATGCTGAACTGTTGCTTTTCAAATTGGGAGGTTTTGGGGGGAATTATACAAATCTTGTAGCCTCTACCACCTTAAATACCTACCACCAGCATTGTGCTCTGAACAACCACAGTAAACAATTGGCATTTCATTAATACCATAAAATTGTTCTACGAGTGGCCTATTAGACGAAAAGAAAATTTGGTGGGCCCTCTTGTGGTGCAAATCCCATGAATAAATAAAAATTCTAAGATAACCTTTGTAACTTAAAGGGTCATAGCTATACAGCACAGAAACAGACCATTCGGTCCAACTCCTTCATGCTGACCAACTTTCCCCAAATTAAACTAGTCCCATTTTCCTGTGGTTGGCCCATATCCCTCCAAATGTAGTCTCACCAACATTCTGCACAACTGCAACATGACATCCCAACTCCTGTACTGAATGGTCTGAGCAATGAAGGCAAGCTTATCAAATGCCTTCTTTACCAATGTCTACCTGCGATGCAGTATGTACTGAAGGCAAAAGATTCTCTGTTCCACAACACTCCCCAGGGTCCTAGCATTAACTGTGTAAGCCATGTTTTGTTTGTCCTACCAAAGTACAACACCTTGCATTTATTGAAATTAAACTCCATCTGCTACCCCTCGGCCCAGTGATCAAGTTCCCCTTACGATAACCTTCATCACTGTCCACTATATCAATAATTTTGGTGTCATCTGCAAACATATTAACCATACTTCTTATATTCTCATTCAAATCATTTATATAAATGACAAACGACAGTGAACCCAACACTGATCCCTGTGGAACATCGTTGGTCACAGGCCTCCAGTCCAGAAAGCAATCCTCAACCACCACCCTCGTTCAGGTTTGTGTTTTTTCTTACCAACTTGCCTTGAACACACAAAAGTCAAAGAATCTCAGAATAAGCAGAAATGGATGTCTAACTATGGCTGAGCCACTCAAAAACAAGTGTATGTTCACTCAAGGCAGAACTGCTTCAATTTGAGCCAAAGCAGTTACACACTGCTGTATGATTAGATTACTTACAGTGTGGAAACAGGCCCTTCAGCCCAACAAGTCCACACCGACCTGCCGAAGCAAAACCCACCCATACCCCTACATTTACCTCTTCACCTAACACTACGGGCAATTTAGCATGGCCAATTCACCTAACCTGCACATCTTTGGACTGTGGGAAGAAATCGGGCAGACATGGGGAGAATGTGCAAACTGCATACAGTCAGTCGCCTGAGGCGGGAATTGAACCCAGGTTTCTGGCGCTGTGAGGCAGCATGCTAACCACTTTGCCACTGTGCTGCCCACAATTGGCATAATGCAAAATGTCTTAATTTCACTGGTGCAGAGATTTTACAATATTGAGTATTTGTACTGCTACAAAATAAAATTGTTCCGAGTAACAAATAGGAAACAGAATTAAAAATGCAACTCAGAATACTTTGTGAAATGGTAATGCTAATTGAATATCATTTTATTTTACAGTTCTGAACAGGAGTCATACTGGACGTGAAACAATTTGTTTCTCTCTCCACAGATTCTGCAAGACCTGCTGAGTTTCTCCAACACTGTTTGGTTCAGATTTGTAGCATCCACATTATTTTGCTTTTGTACAAATTTGTAGAAGCTTGTACAAATTCAAAGCTTTTTTTAAAAAATCACATTTGACTCAACTAGGGACTGCAACTGATTGCAACTAGAAAGGACTATTTTAAATCTCTGAACAAATAGAATGAGTACTGTATAAACAACATGGAAGTGGTCAGTATTGTAGATTCAAAACAAACTACACCAGCTCTGTGCTTGTATTGACAGAAAAAGCAGAACATACAAATTCTTTATTTTAAAATTTAAATAGGCTGAATCAATAAACGTTTCAATTTAATGAACCATGCAGTAGGGAATGCTTCATTTTACACCAGGACACAAAATAAAGCTTTACTCCAAAGCCTGATCATGTTGTTTCTTATACAGAACATCCATTTGATTTGCAGAAGACCTGCAGATTGAGGCAGGTGCTGAGAGGACCTGGCAAAAACATTATGCATTGCTAGGGTTTGTGATGATGACAGAAAATTATTTAAATGCTAACACAGTATATATCTTTGAATACAACAAACGTCTTATAGTGTCTGCAGAAAATGTACTTTTGCATGTCAAATAATTATTCCTCTCAGCATAAAATTAATTATAGTAAATAGTATCCTCCTCCATTAAATGAAGACTTGCAGATTTTCCCAAGGGTCTAATCTTAGTTTACAAAAGAGTTTTGAAACAATTGAAGCTATTGAACAATTCATCCAACAGATGGACAATGAAATGCTGTCCTAGCTGGTGATGGTCACATCCGTGAATGAATTAAAATCCACCAAATTTTATTGAACTATTTTTGAACTATTTTTCTTTTATGCAAATAAAAATTGCTCTTGAATCCTGTTCATTAGCATAGAAGATTTCACTGAAAACAATCACTGACTGGCACCAAGAAGTATAAGCTCTTCAAGAATCCCTCCTGTCATGATCTCACCAGATGTTATTATTTAAAAAGTCAGATCCCAATTAGGAACCTGGCATGACAGTTAAAAACAAGCCAAGTACAATTATGACTCAAGTGATCTCTCCTGAAACATTAGCACTCAATGATGCAGATTTTGATTTAACAGCAACATGGAGGTTTACTACAAAAGGAACAAATTTAAAATAGAATAATCCAAACTAGCCACTTGCAATTCAATTCAAACATTTTAGACACCAGCAAAAGTATAATTCCATTAGTTCCAAAACACTCTTCTATAAACTGAAAAGAATCAGAAAACCTTTCTTATAGCAGTCAAAACACCACTCCTGATATAGTTGCCAAAACACCACTGTGTAATATTCAGGCCACAGAGAAATATGCAGCACAGAAACCGACCCTTTGGTCCAACTCATCCATGCAGACCAAATATCCTACAATTAATCTAGTCCCACTTGCTCAGCATTTGTCCCATGTCTCTCTAAACCCTTCCTATTCATATCACCAGAATACTGCCAAAATTGGGAGAGCTGTCTCACAGACAAGTCAAGCAACTAATTAAAGATTGTGGGTTTAAATCCCATTCCTGATATCTTATCACAAAGACCAGAAACTCTAAGATTCTTCAATTGTCATTTCTTTTCTGCTCCTCCATAATATATTCAGCAGATACTGACAAAAGAAAAATAATCTTCATTATGTCAATCATTTTGTGAGGCACATCACAAAAGCAATTGTTATTTTTACAGTTCAGTGAGTTAAAGAGAAAGTCTTCTCCGTTTCAGATCTGGACAGGTCAAGGTCCTTCTCCAAATTTAAGGACAGAGGAGTGTAATAGCACCGTTACCATTTGTGTGCATTTATATAACGCACACACATGCACAGAATAAACTGGTGGAGTCCAGTTGCTTCTCCATTAATCTGCCCCATATTGATATCATACCCTTGAACCAAATGGCTCGCTGGAACATTTCCGAGGGCATTTAAGAGTCAATCCCAGGGGATCCAAGATGGTGGCGACCCAGCAAGTCTGAGTCTACAGTGCTCCTCCCAAGACTTGGGCAAAGTGGGTCACCCACCCCCACCACACTCACCAAATCATTTAAAATAGCTGTTTAATTTAATTAGTTGTTTAGTATTAAATTTAAACAATCTAATCTTTAGTAAAAATGACTAAAGGAAAGGGAGCCCACAGCTCTCAGCAAGCAGGAACCCCTCCCCCACCCTCTCCAGCTGCAGCAGAGGCGTCCGCAGCCGCCCCGGGGAACTTACCTACGGTGGCAAGTCTCGTGGAAATCATCTCCAAACTGGATGCGAAGATCGATGCTTTCATTGAAGAATCCCGTAGCCGATGGGACTCACTCTCAGCCGCGGTGCAAAAGCACGACCGAGACATTAAAGAAATCGAGCGCCGAGTCAGAGGGGCGGAGCTAAAGGCCGCGACCTCCGAAACTACAGCGCAATCGGCCGTGGATCGGGTCCGGACTCTCGAACAGCGAGTCCGGACCTTAGAAAATCATACTGATGACCTCGATAATCGAGGTCGTCGAAAAAATATTCGTTTGCTGGGCCTTCCCGAACGGAAAGAGGAAGGCCAGCTTACAGCGTTTCTTGAACAGTGGCTGCCACAGCTTTTAAATCTGGAGGCTGGATCAGGCCAGGTAAGGGTAGAATGGGCCTACCGGGTCGCAATATGCGGGCCCGGCTTGAACCAGCAACCCCACCCGGTCCTGTTCCAGCTGCAGAGCTATAAGGAGAGGCAGATACTCCTAGAAGCTTCTAGAAATCTTGGAAAAGATTCCCAAGCCATGATCTATAAAGGATTCAAGATCATGTTTAGATTACATTACATTACAGTATGGAAACAGGCCCTTCGGCCCAACAAGTCCACACCGACCCACCGAAGCGCAACCCACCCATACCCCTACATTTACCCCTATACCTAACACTACGGGCAATTTAGCATGGCCA
>NC_057713.1:56948438-56950690 GCF_004010195.1 Chiloscyllium plagiosum | reverse complement strand
TCTATCAAGGAAAGTATGGGTATTTTGACTCATGATCATAAAAGGATTAATGCAATCTTTAGAAAATTTTATTCTGATTTATATAAATCGCAGGATTGTGAAGACAGGACGAAGAGGATGCAATCATTTTTTAAAAATTTGACCTTTCCGGGCCTAACTCCAGAACAGGTATCGGTCTTAAATGCTCCCCTAACAGTCCAAGAAATACTTGACGCAATCAGGCAACTTCAGAGCAGTAAGGCACCTGGCCCAGATGGTTTTCAAGCTGAATTCAATAAAGAATTTACAGGAATATTGGCTGGTCCACTTATGGTAGCAGAAAGTGAGGACTGCAGATGCTGGAGATCAGAGCTGAAAATGTGTTGCTGGAAAAGCGCAGCAGGTCAGGCAGCATCCAAGGAACAGGAGAATCGACGTTTCGGGCATAAGCCCTTCCTTAGGAATGGTCTCTTCTTGCGCTTTTCCAGCAACATATTTTCAGCTCTGAACTCCAGCATCTGCAGTCCTCACTTTCTGCTCGAAGATTTTAACCTACTGCGAATCCTCTTACAAGGATGCCTTCCTTGAAGAAGCTCTCTTCCTCCCATTCCTGAGGAAGGGCTTATGCCCGAAATGTCGATTCTCCTGTTCCTTGGATGCTGCCTGACCTGCTGCGTTTTCCAGCAACACATTTTTAGCTCTGGTCCACTTATGGACATGTATAACTACGCATACAGTCAGGGCTGTCTCCCGCCTTCGCTGAAAGAGGCAAATATCTCTCTTATCCTTAAAAAAAGAAAGGATCCAGGAGATTGTGCGTCATACAGACCAATATCCTTGCTAAATGTAGATTTAAAAATCTTTCTAAAACGTTAGCATTGAGACTAGAAAGGGTACTGCCACATATCATAAAGGAGGATCAGGCGGGGTTTATTAAAGGCCGTAGATCATCCAATAATATTAGAAGGGTTTTGAATATGATTCAAGCCTGCCATCAGGGAAAGATACCAGGAGTAGTAGTTTCATTAGTCGCAGAACAGGCATTCGAAAGGGTTGAATGGTCATATTTGTTTTACACATTGGAAAGGTTTGGCGTGGGAAAGGTGTTTACCAAATGGGTCTCAACATTGTATAGTGATCCCAAAGCAGTTGTGGTTACCAATGGATTAGGTTTGGATAGCTTCAGTGTGGTTAGGGGCTGCCGTCAGGGATGTCCTCTCTCGCCATTGTTATTTACGCTAATAATTGAGCCACGAGCAGAAGCTGTACGGGCTGATCCTAATATAACAGCCCCGAGGATTGGTACAGGTAAACATAAAATTACCCTTTATGCAGATGATGTTCTTCTATTCCTCAGTAATCCTGATGTCCGTACCTCGCTTAATCCAAATTATTAGTACATTTAGCTCATTCTCAGGCTATCAAATTAATTTCTCAAAATCGGAGGCTATGCCAATAGGTGGCCTTGCTATGATACCCCACTTAATGGACGGATCCCATTTTCCCTTTCGTTGGTCCCTGGAGGGTTTCTTATATTTAGGCATTTTTATTACCCCAGTATTTGGTCAGTTATACAAGGCTAACTTTGCGCATTTACTGGAGAGGATAAGGCAGGACCTCCAGCGATGGGGAGACCTTCCAATTTCCTGGCTGGGTAGATTGGCACTAATTAAAATGAATGTCCTGCCCCGTCTCCTATACCCTATGAGAATGCTTTCGGTGATGCTGCCGAGGCTGGCACTACGTAAATTATATGGCTGGTTGTGTTCCTTTATCTGGAATCATAGACGGCCCTTCATTAAGCTGAAGAAGCTACAGCTTCCATAGGCAAGGGGAGGATTGGACTTAACTGCTATTTCCTAAAATCTGGGAAGTTCCCTATTAAGTTACATAGCCGATTGGGTCTTGTCTGATTCACAATCAATCTGGCTGGACATCGAGGCTTCTCAAGTAAAATGCCCACTTATTAACCTTTTATTTTCAGACAAGAGGAAAATCATTACGGATCACTGTAAAAACCCTACAATACTAAACACAATTAAAGCTTGGAATATAATGCGGCAAAATGAGGGCAACTCACATAAAACATCCCCATATGCGCCGATAGTGGGAGCATGGGAATTCCAACCGGGGTTTACAGACGCCACTTTTAAACTCTGGAGATCCAGGGGTATCTCATGTCTAGGGAACCTATTTAAAGATGGGTTCCTGATGTCTTTTGAACAGCTGCGTCAGAAATTCGGATTACCTAATGGAGACCTCTATCAATACTT
>NC_057713.1:56924276-56948341 GCF_004010195.1 Chiloscyllium plagiosum | reverse complement strand
GTAGATATTGGATTAAAGTAGCAAGTACCCTGACAGAAATTTTAGGAACGGAAATTAAAGTGGACCCGGTGTCTCTCCTTTTGGGCTTTTCGAACTTTCCCTCCCTGGATATACACGGGAAGAGACTATTTTCTATTCTCTCTTTCTGTGCAAGGAAAAATATTTTGGTAAACTGGGCAGCTGAGGGCCTCCCTGGACTTTCAAATTGGCACAGATTAATTATGGAATGTATTCCCCTTGACTTCCTTACAAATATGGTGCACCAAAAGACCGAATTATTTTATAAAATATGGCAGCCCTTCTTGAATTATATGAATACAGATATTTCGGCTATCCTAACAAGGGCTTTTATGTAATTGAGATTCCGAACCTGGCTGGTCCGGGGCCCCTTGGGAGAGGAATCCCGCACGAATACGGGTTTTATCACATTTGATGTTAACACATTCCGAGCATGTATCTCACTACCCAATTTCTATGTTATCTGGTTTTTTTGGGTTTTTTTTTTCTCTTTCTCTTATTTGAATAGTGTAAGAGACTTAAATATACACTCTGGTTAGTTGTAGGTTAGATTAGTAGTTAGTTGAGTTGTTTATTTTCTTTCTCGGTATTTTTCTTTTGTTAAATTTTGGCTATTATATATTTAAGATTTAATTGTATATCAATGTTTGTACTTGAGAGTTTTGTTTATTTTTGTAAACTTGTAAAAATGTTAAATTTCTAATAAAAATATCTATAAAAAAAGTCAATCCCAACATTGAGAATTTGGAAACAAATGTAGACAAGGCCAGGTAAGAACAGCAGATTTTGTCCCCGCAAGAACATTAGTGAACCAACAATCAAAAATTATTTCATCATAACCATTGCTGAGCCAAGCTTCCTTTATTCCAAATTTTGTTTCAATTTCAGCAGTTGCCATGGTGGGATTTGAGCCCCTGTTCCAACAGCATTAGCCTGGATTGCTGGGTTATTAATTCAGTGGTATTAACACTACACCACCATCACCTCACTTTCATTCTCATCCCCTCCTCAGATACTCAAGAGTATTTTTCTTTTGTTTCAGGCCAGGTTGTCAATGAGGAGCAAAATAAATTAAACATGCTGAAAACATTAGGAGGTAAGATGACCAGAGAGAACACCTGCTACTTAACAGAATATCACCAAGTATGAATTCTAGTATGCAATGATAGAGAGGGAAGCTGACTTCACGGATTTCAATGCTTTTGAGTTGTGAATATTGTCATATCTTAAGTTTTAACTACAGATTAAAACTTCCTAGCAAAGTTAACTTACCCCTCTTACAACATTGCAGCATACAAAGATCCTACTAATTACAAAATTATTTACAGCATTTACTGAAGAATGTTTGCACGAAGGTTAAAAACTATTCCATGCTTGTGAATTGAATTCTCCGCTTTGCCATGCCTCTCAGATCACGTGCATAAGGCTACTTGCAAATAAATTAGACCCAGCTCTGCTTGGATACACTGAACCAGTTTCTTGACTTCATCCACCTCCGATGGTTTTAAAACCTTCAAAACCTTATCTAATAAAGAACTATTGCTAAGTACTGGAACTGTAGATTAATCAAGTCTCAGGTGCATTTTGTGAAAGTCCCAGAATTCCATTACCCTTTGGACACCAGAAGTGTTTTGTGACATACTCCCTAAATGGCCTAACTCTCATTTAAAAGACATACCCAATTGATTGGAGCTACTCTACTATAACCATATATAGTATAGAAGGGAGCCACTTGGCTGATTCAGGCCACATCAGCTCACTAAACAAGAATCCAGGCAGTCTTGATCTCCTGCTCTATTCCTGTAGCAGTTACGAGGAGGGAAAGGGAGGAAGGGAAAAAGAGGGAGAGAGAACGCGAGAGCACATGCGAGAACGACAGAGGTAGAGCCTGATAGAGAAAGACAATCAGCCTGCAGCAGAGACAGTGATTGGTTAGCAACTAGAAAGAGTTGAGATTTTCTGGGCACGAGTCAGAGATCAATTTTTATACATGACTATCGTTGTAAGGGAGAGAATGACCGAGCAGCATTTTCATCCAGAGACGCAACTATCAATCTGGTGACGTGGATTTGAATCTTGGTAGATGGTGAAATTTTAATTTAATAAAAAATCTGAAATTAAAAACCATTGACAATTGTTGGAAAAATCCCATCTGATTCACTAGAACTCTTTCGGAAAGGAAACTTCCATCCTTATGTGGCCTGGCTTACATGTGACTCCAGACTCCACAGCAATGTGGTTGACTCTTAACTGCCCTCTGGGCAATTAGGAATGGGCAATGAACGTTGGCCTAGTCAGTGACAACTACGTCCTGTGAATGAATAAACTATTACACATGTACATATGATATCTCAAGAAATTAACTGCAACAACGTGCGTTAGCAGAAAGGGCGGACAAGTGAAAAATGGAGTTTAAAACAGAAAAGTATTAGATGACATACTTTGGCAGAAGGAATGGTGGAAGATAACTAAAAAGGGAACTAGAGACAGGCAATAAATGCTGGCCAGCTAGAGAGGTCCATGCCCCATGAGTAGATAAACTGTTCGCAAGTGTGTCAGGACAGGGGGGCCTGGGAGTCACTTGGGTAAATCTTTGAGGATCGAAAGAAAGATCACGTAATGAGCAATCAGATAGGATCTCAGTCTTCATCAATATCTAAGGAAGTTTTTCTGATTCTCTATATCAAGTCAAAACAAAATTGCTACATCCACTTTTGGTCACCACATTTTAACAAGGATGCGAGGCTCCTCAAGAAGATGCAGAGGAGATTTACTGGACAGTCCAGCTATGAAAGAGTTTGATTGGATTGAAGAAGTAAGATTGCTGTCCCAAAGAGCAACAGAGGTTGAGGGGGAATTTATTTACCCAAGATTATAATATATTTAAATGAAGTAAACAAATAAACCCATTTCCTTTAACTGATGCTACAAGAACTCGGTGGCAAGGATTTAAGGCTGAGTGAGAAACAAAGTCACAAAGATGTACTGCATTGAAACAGATACTTCGGGGGTCCAACTCGTCCATGCTGATTAGATATTATATAATTAATCTAGTCCCATTTGTTAGCACCTGGCCCATCTCTCTCTAAACACTTCCTATTCAGGTATCCATTCCAGATGCCTTTTAAAAGTTGTAATTGTACCAGCCTCCCCCACTTCCTCTGGCAGCTCATTCCATACACGCACCACTCTTTGCACGAAAAAGTTGCCCCTAAGGTCCTTTTCATATCTTTCCCCTCTCATCTTAAACCTACGCCCTCTAGTTCTAAACTCCCCCAACCCAGGAAAAAGACCAAGTCTATTTACCCTGTTCATGCCCTTTATGATTTTATCAACCTCTATAAGGTCACCCTCAGCCTCCGACGCTCCAGGGAAAACAGCCTCAGACTATTCAGCCACTCCTTATAGCTCAAATCCTCCAGTGCTGGTAACATGCTTGTAAATCTATTCTGAATCCTTTCAAGTTTTACAATATCCTTCCGATAAGAGGGAGACCAGAATTGCACACAATATTCCAGAAGTGGCCTAACCAATGTCCTGTGCTGCCACAGCATGATATCCCAACTCCTATACTCAATGTTCTGACCAATAATGGAAAACATACAAGACACCCTCTTCACTTTCCTATCTACCTGCGAATCACCTTTGAAGGAATTATGAACCTGCACTCCAAGGTCTCCCCAGGACCTTATCACTAAGAGCATAAGTCCTGCCCTGATTTGCCTTTCCAAAATGCAACACCTTACATTTATCTAAATTAAACTCCATGTGCCATTTCTCGACCTATTGGCCCATCTGATCAAAATTTCATTGCACTCTGAGTTAATCTTCTTTGCTATCCACTATACCTTCAATTTTGCTGTCATCTGCAGACGTACTAACCATACCTCCTATTCACATTCAAATCATTTATCAATGAAGAAAAGCAGTGGACACAGCACCGATCCTTGTGGCACACCACTGATCATAGGCCTCCAGTGTGAAAAGCTAATCCTCCACCACCATCCTCTATCTTCTACCTTTGAGGCAATTCTGTATCCAAATGGCTAGTACTCCCTGTATTCTGAGAGATCTAACTTGCTAACCAGTGGCCCATGAGGAACCTTGTCGAATGCCTTACTGAAGTCCATATAGATCATGTCCACTGCTCTGCCCTCATCAATCCTCTTCACTACTTCTTCAAAAGAAACCCAATCAAGTTAGTGAGACATGATTTCCCATGCACAAAGCCATGTTGACTATTGTATTCCTAATCAGTTCTTGCCTTTCCGAATATATGTACATCATGTCCCACAGGATTCCCTCCAACAACTTGCCCACAACCGATGTCAGGCTCACCAGTCTATAGTTCCCTGGCTTTTCCTTACCACCTTCCTTCAATAGTGGCACCACATTAGCCAACCTCCAAGTCTTCTGGCACCGCACCTGTGACTATTGATGATACAAATATCTCAGCAAGGGGCCCAGCAATCACTTCCCTAGCGTCCCAGAGTTCTAGAGTACACCTGATCAAGTCCTGGGGATTTATCTACTTTTGTGTGTTTTAAGACATCCAGCACCACTACCTCTATAATATGGACATTTTTCAAGATGTCACCATCTATTTCCCCACATTCTGTATCTTCCATGTCCTGTTCCACAGCAAACACTGATGCAAAATAGTCATTTAGTATCTCCCCCATCTCCTACAGTTCCATACATAGGATACCTTGCTGGTCTTTGAGGGGTCCTATTCTCTCCCTAATTATCCTTTTGATTTTCCTTAACCCTATTCGCCAAAATTATGTCCCTTTGCCCTCCTGATTTCCTTCTTAAGTATACTCCAACTGCCTTTATACTCTAAGGATTCACTCAATCTCTGCTATCTACTTGACATACGTTTCCTTCTTTTTCTTAACCAAAACTTCAATTTCTCTAGTCATCCAGAATTCCCTATCGCTCTAAGGGGCATACTGTCTCTGGACTCTCATTATTCATTTTTGAAGGCTTCCCATTTTCCAGACATTCCTTTACCCGCAAACATCCACTCCCACCCCCATCCCCACTTTTCAAAGTTCTTGCCTGACACTATCAAAATAGGGCTTCCTCCAATTTAGAATGTGAACTTTTATGTCCTGTCTATCTTTTTCCATCACTATTTTAAAACTAATTGAATTATGGTTGCTGGC
The DNA here is from genome assembly GCF_004010195.1 of Chiloscyllium plagiosum. Classification (NCBI taxonomy): domain Eukaryota; kingdom Metazoa; phylum Chordata; class Chondrichthyes; order Orectolobiformes; family Hemiscylliidae; genus Chiloscyllium; species Chiloscyllium plagiosum. The sequence goes on along the minus strand of NC_057713.1, from coordinate 56,943,155 downwards.
CCCAAAGGGCTCCACCACTGACACCTCAATTACCTACCCTGCTTTATTTCCCAAGAGTAGGTCAGGTTTTGCACGTTCTGTAGTAGGTACATCCACATACTGAATCGGAAACGTTTCTGTACATGCTTGCATTTCTCTCCATCTAAACACTTAACACCACGGCAGTCTCAGTCTATATTCGGAAAGTTAAAATCCCCTATTATTCTTAAAGATAACTGAGACCGCCTTACAAGTATGTTTTTCAATTTCTCGCTGAATATTGTGGGGTCTATAGTAAGTACAATCCCAATAAGGTGATCATCCCTTTCTTATTTCTCAGTTCCACCTAACTTCCCTGGATGTATTACCAGGAATATCCACCTTAAGTACATCTGTAATGTTATCTCTTATCAAAAATGCCACTCCCCCTCCTCTTTTGCGCCCCCCCACCTTTCTATTCTTCCTTTATAAAGTATTTGTGCCCTACCCTGAGCCATGTCTCTGTAATTGCTATGATATCACAGTCCCATGTTTATGACCATGACCTGAGTTCAGCTGCCTTCCCTGTTAGGCCTCTTGCATCGAAATAAATACAGTTTAATTTATCAGTCCTACCTCACACTCTGTTCCTGTCTGCCCTGACTGTTTGACTTGTTCCTTTTCCCAACTGTACCAGTCTCAGACTGATCTCTCTCCTCTCTATTTTAATCAAGAGAGGGATCTCAATAAAAAGAACACACTCTGCTCACTATTAAAGACAGCAAAGCGACATTTAAAAACCAAACACTTCTCTGCTCCTGTGTTGTAAGCTCTCCCACACAGGTTCATCCAAGGTCAGCTGTGAATTTCGCTGTTTTGTTAATTTTTCTTCATATAGAAAGGCAGATTCACTGCTGTCAGACAGCGGTGTAGGTTTCTCTCTCTCACACACACACACACACTGATCATGTGATTTCTGCCTTTGTCTCTCATTTTTAAAGTGTTGTTGTTTTGATCTTTTCCCCCAAATTTCCAAAAGAATGCAACAGCTTATAAAACGATAATCAGCTCCAACACCTAAAATACCTCAATAAAAGAGCAGCTCTTAAAATCAATTTCTTTTCCCGTCCGCCATCTTGGATTGCCCAGAATCCACAGGAGTATGTGAGGGATAACATTTTTATGATTGTGTGCTAATGATGTAGAACCCGTTACCTATGAGGGTGGTGGAAGCAGAATGAGGCTTTTTGCTTGGAGTTAATTCTGCACATTGGAGAAATGGCTATTTTTGTCTCTTCATTCAACTTGTAACCTACAGTGGTTTCACTTTACCCAAGAATGACTGTTGTCTGACTATGGTAGGTGTCTGGAAACTCTTTCATTCACATTACCGTACAGAATGGTAAGTCCATCTCCCATTAGTGCAAGCTATTCCATCTTTTCTTCAGTCTCTTGCACCTGATTCATATCACTGCTACACCATAATATACATAACCTCAGTATCATATCCATTCTAATTAATTTTCATTCATTCAAATTGTTTGAATGTCATTAAATAGTAGAGCAGGATGATCTCATCAAGGGGTTAAGATAGCAAATCAGAAGACTGCTTTTAGCAACACAACTTAATTCACAACACACAACAGACAAATTAAATCTCAGCTGGTAAGCTGGTTCAAATTGATATTTGAAGGATTTAAATTATCCCTTTTTTTGGTGGTGATTAGTGGTTGGAGTGGGGCTTTTGGCAAATCGAAGCAACATGAAATGGTATAAATTTTAATCTCATTCTTATCCCCAAATCCCATACTTACACTTTGCCACTTGTAGGACATGGATCAGTCATTAAAAGCTCAAGGTACCTGGATGTGCAAGTTTTATTTGTTATTATTATTATTAGAGTTTGACTTTCCTAAAACTCCAGCATACAAAATACAGGACTGGTCAGTTGGAAGCAATATTGTTACAGCACTGTTTGTGTACCAGGACTGCACAGTCATGCCTCCTTTTGGTTGAACATTCTAACACTTTACATACCATATGTCAACTATGCCTGTCTCTATGCACTCTGACGTTGATTCCCACATAACCCAACTGAGCCCAGCTTGAATTCCCACTGAAGGTGCCAGAATTTATAGATTTTAGAATTCTCCATAATTAAAAGCAAGCACTTTCAAATCACAAGTCTTCTACCTCAGATTTTCCAGCTATTGAAATCATACAAATGGTTTCAAATTAACTTTTATCATAAAATCCAGTAGAGAGGTATTTGTGTTCTTCATACAATATTCTTCATACTTTAAGTTCCCTCCTACCTCATACTCCAAAAATCAAATAGTTTAAAAAATATCAAATGTTTCAGCCAATAATCTCATCAGCTAATCAAAATTCAGTTCAGCAAAAGATCCCAAACTATCATCTTGGCACAATCATTTTACCAATCACAAAAAATACAAATTTGAACTGGGTTGTTTGGATTTGATTTGATTTATTATCACATGTAGCAAGATACAGTGCAAAGTACTGTATTGCATAACTAGACAAATCATACCTGACGTAAGTACATCCGGGTAATAGAACAGAATGCAGAATATAGTGTTACAGCTACAGAGAAGGTGCAGAGAAAGATCAACACTAATAGATAAGAATCTATTCAGAAGTAATAACAGTGGGAAGAAACTGTTCTTGAATTTGTTGGTGCATGATTGCAAATGTTTGTATCTTCTGCCTGTTGGAAGAGGGTGAAAGCAGGCATGGTTGGGCTATGAGGGAGTCTTTGATTATGTCGGCTGCTTTTCCAAGGCAGAGGAAAGTATCAATAGAATCAATGGAAGTATGGTTGATTTGCGTGAAGAACTGGGCTATGTACACAACTGTGGAATTTCTTGCAGTCTGGGCATAGCAGTTGCCATATCAATCTGTGGTGCATCTATAAAAATTTCCACGAGTCGTTGTGGTAATACCGAATTTCCTTTGCATTATGAGGAAGTAGAGACATTGATGTACTTTCTTAACTGCAGCATTGGCCTGAATAGACTAGGACAGATGAAACAGAAGTTCCCCTGTTTTAGGCAAGCAATTCAATGCATTAGTCAGAAAACAGCCTAAAGTTTAGGTGCCTTTGATAGAAATCCAATAATTTTACTCCATTAAACATTTCACATTTACTTAAACCAAATACAAACTGCAATTGAGAAAGTAAATTAAACCAAAATTTTAAAGGTTTTGAATAACACTGATAAACAAGCAAAATTTAAAAACTACAGCTGATTTAACCTTTATCAATTGGAAAATGATTCACATGAGCAGATGTTTGGATCAGAAAGGCAGAAATAAGCCCTGGGATACTAAAAATACTTTTGACTCCAATAACACTACTTCCATAACTCCACTCTATGGTTTCAAATTTCTGTCATTCAGAAAAATGAAACACAAAAAGTATATTCACAAGAAAGGTACTGTAATGGGCTACTACTTTAAAAAAACTCTTGTCTGCCAAATAGCAATAAGTGACCTTTCATTGTGCAGCTACTTGAATTTGGCATCTGCACAGCACTCAGAGAAGCTGATCTATTCAGGCAGGTAAAAACAATGACTGCAGATGCTGGAAACCAGATTCTTGATTAGTGGTCTGGAAGAGCACAGCAGTTCAGGCAGCATCCGAGGAGCAATAAAATCAACGTTTCGGGCAAAAGCCCTTCATCAGGAATAAAGGCAGAGAGCCTGAAGGGTGGAGAGATAAGCTAGAGGAGGGTGGGGTGGGGAGAAAGTAGCTTAGAGTACAATAGGTGAGTGGGGGAGGGGATGAAGGTGATAGGTCATGGAGGAGGGTAGAGTGGATAGGTGGAAAAGAAGATAGGCAGGTAGGACAAGTCATGGGGACAATGCTGAGCTGGAAGTTTGGAACTAGGGTGAGGTGGGGGAAGGGGAAATGAGGAAACTGTTGAAGTCCACACTGATGCCCTGGGGTTGAAGTGTTCCGAGGCGGAAGATGAGGCGTTCTTCCTCCAGGCGTCTGGTGGTGAGGGAGCGATGGTGGAGGCGGCCCAGGACCTCCATGTCCTCTGCAGAGTGGGAGGGGGAGTTGAAATGTTGGACCACAGGGCGGTGTGGTTGATTAGTTCGGGTGTCCCAGAGATGTTCCCTAAAGCGCTCTGCTAGGAGGCGTCCAGTCTCCCCAATGTAGAGGAGACCGCATCGGGAGCAACGGATACAATACCCCTGATTCTATGATTGATAGGGTAGCACTTCAATTCTGAGTACTTGAAGAGCATGGAATAGAAAATTGTGCTGTCATAAGCTATCCTCTCACTCAAAAAAAATGCCTTGCATAACAGTACTATCATGTAGGAGAGATCAGAATACTTTTCTTCCCAGTTAGTGGAATGCATTCTTGCAAGTGGCAATTAAAGTTGTTATTTACTTACTTATCAATTAAAAGCAAGGCACTTAAGTGAGAATTGAACCGCACAGTACAGCAAATTCAAATTAAGACAGCTTGATTAAGAGAATAATACATTTCCTACAGAAATTCCACATACAAAGAATAGTTCACAAACATTCAATTGTAAACAGAAATCAACTTATACAAAACTAATACAAAAGAAAATACTGGAATTCTCAAAGTCTGAAAATTTTATAGAAAATGCTCAAAAAAACATTCAGCAAACCAGCAAAATGTATCAAGAGGAAGAAAAAGTTAATGTTTCAGGTTAATGACCCATCATCAGAATTGGAAAAGTTATAGAGAAACAATTCCATCCCATTTCTCATACTTCTGCTAGCAGTTCCTTCCCTCCCTCTCAGCAGCACAAGTTGCTTAAAACTTCAAACCCACTGTATAATCCTCTCGTATTTTCCAGTGACTTGAGCTTGCAGGCAAAGATAACTACACAATTTTTATATTGTACATATTCAGCTGCCAAAGCTGAAGGATCAAGATCCAAATGGGTTTCTTCCCCTTTTACCAATCAACCATTAAGTTTTGAAACTGTAGTGACCTGATTCTGACTACTCCATGTGTCAAGGAGCTTTCTTGAAAGAGGACAATCAAGCATGACTAACGCCAAAATAAATACATAAGACTGCACCTTGACACCAGAAGTAACAGATTCAAAAGCAGCAGAATTGTAGAATTTAGCTTGAAGACAGGCAAGTCATCAACCTTCACAAGTTGCCTTTAGTTTGATTGGACTCAACAGTTGTTTTAAATTTATCCTTCCTCACTCTAACCCATATGTGTGTTTGCAAACTTTGTACTTTTAAAATTGAAAAGGTGACGCATATTTTATTAGACTGAGTTGAGTACAAGAAAAATTACCATTGTTAAAACTGTGTCTCTTAAAATCACAACAAAAGCAGTTATACTTCCTAATTCAGTGGGTGACAGGAAGAAAATGACAGTCAATTGACCAGCCCTAAACATTTATCCTTAAACTCTTTCTTTCTGATCATCCAGACTGTAAAAATGCACCTTCCAAATGAAATCGTAATTTTACCCATACTTTCTTTTGGCTATTTGTTGCTCACGATACAATCTCTACAACATAGAGACAAACAATTGCTTGACTACTTTGAAAACTACCTCCATTAGACCAATGACATGGCTGAGAACTGGGTTTCCCAAATTGTGGATCATGACTCCCAGGGAGGTTGCCAGCCAAACTTTTGGGGTTGAGAGCTCTCTGGCAGTGATGGCTGCTGTGGAGATTTGAACCAGTAAAAACAGCTGCATGCCTTTTCAAAATGGATATGGTGTAACTGGTTGATGCTAGGGGCCCAAATCAGGTCCTGAAAAACCCTGTGGAAAGGTATGTACTGCTGACAAATTCTGTGGATTAAATAGTTCCCCCTACTCCTCCAACTCTCTCACCCCAACCTCAATGCCCTCATCCCCGCAGCCATAGGCCTTCACCTGCCCCATCACCACCTTCCACCCTGAACATTCAGCCACAGCCACAGAAGGATCCATCATTTAAAGTATTACTCGTAATTCCTAGTGCTATTGTACTGGGTTCTCAACTTCAAATGCCACTAGGGGTAAAAGACTGGAAGATAACACTGAGACCTGCCTCATATCACAACATTTCCAACCACAAGACAGCTCAAAGCACTTCACAGCCAATTTGTACAAAGCAATGTGCCCTGAACAGCAATGAGATTATGACCAAAGTCTTAGTGATGTTAGGTGAAGCATAAGCATTGGCTCAATACCTGAAGAAATCCCATGCAAGGAAACTATAGTTGCCATGCAATTGTACTAATTGTGTTAACATTTAAAGGAATTATACTTAGTTATAGACAGTGCTTAACCATGTTAATATTCATTTCTTTAAACTACTGGGAGTCATTGTCACATTCCATTTTGTAAATAGAGATTAAACTTTCATTTTATGCACTTTAAACTGCCCATGTCTATATAATGAATTTGGGTGAGCCAGCACAATTGCTCAGGTAGGATTGCAAACTTCAAACTCCAGATCTTAACTATGATTAAGAAGCTACATGGATTTTGCTTGAAATGTAACCCTTACACAGTCAGGACTAACATTGCATCACACCTGGAAGAGATTAGGATTAACCTAACCAGTGATATTATAGACTTCAGGACTTTAATAATTGCTTGTCAACTAATTGAATCAACAGAAGATCAGCTATCACACACAGCAATAATTCTGTCTGGAATAAAGTGTTAAGGAAGAAAGACAAGATGCTGCTCAGGGACTCAAGCAATTAGCAATGCCTTTGTGAGATTACATAAACAAAGCTGCTTTGACACATGCCTGATAAACTGGATGCTTTATTGCCACAAGGACAACTGATTGCCCTGCAGGAGAATTTAAGGAGTTAACTAGAAGAAAGCTTTGTCTTCAAATAGTCAATGTCAAATGTAACAAGAAACAAGGAATTTACTTGTGATGAGGAAGTCAGATGGAGTGTTGGGAGTAATTTGGATGAAAGGACATTGATATATATCATCTATATATTACCTCAGAGACCAATTGATGATAATCTGTACAATACTGAACACCAGAACAATTCAATAACAGGACTTTAAAGAACACTGCAGAAGGACCAAACCCTGGAAACTTCCAGAGACAGATCACTGTTGGTTGAAGTCTGGCCAGATTTCACCACTAATCAGGTAATAACTAAGATGGGTTGCAGGTTTATACTTCCTTGCTTGAGGGGTCTTATATTTGGTTGCTACACGCAATTAAGTTTGAATAATTGTTTCAGTACTTGACATTTCTTCTTAAGTAGCTGAATTAAGAGTAACTTGTGGTTACTTACCTACAACACTATCAAGTACAGTCACTAAAAAGATAGAAACACTACCAATACACCATTTTAAAAGAGTAATGGGATTACCAGGGAAAGAGATCAAAGACGGAAATGTGTTGCTGGAAAAGCGCAGCAGGTCAGGCAGCATCCAAGGAACAGGAGAATCGACGTTTCGGGCATAAGCCCTTCTTCAGGAATCAGGCTTATGCCCGAAACGTCGATTCTCCTGTTCCTTGGATGCTGCCTGACCTGCTGCGCTTTTCCAGCAACACATTTCCAGCTCTGATCTCCAGCATCTGCAGACCTCACTTTCTCCTCAAAGAGATCAAAGAGGCAATCTGTACACAGATCCAGGGTGCAGGTGAGGTCTAACATGAATATTTCTCAGCTGTATTTGCAAAAAAGAGAAAGACACTGACTGGAGATTTCAGTTGCGGTGGCGAGGTTCCAGAACATATTAACATTAATAAGCAGGAGGTATTAGATGCCTTAGTGGGCATAAATTGTCAAGGCCTGATAAGTTGTATCCATGGCTGCTTTGGGAAGCAAGGCAGAATATTGCTGGGACCCTGGCAGAGATATTTAATACTTTGCAGGCCACAGGCAAAGTGCCAGATGACTGAAGGATAGCTAATGCGGTTCCTTTGTTCAAGAAGGGCAGCTGGAACAGGACAGAAAATTACAGACCAATTAATCTATTGTCAGTGGCAGGGAAATTATTGGAAAAAATTCCGAGAGATAGGATTAAACAACAGATAGAAAGGTAGGGATTGATCAGGGATAGTCAGCATGGATTTGTTAGAGAGGGGTCCAGTCTGACTAGTTTAATTGATTTTTTTTGAAAAGGTGCCGAAATATACTGACTAGGGTACTGCAGTTAATGTGGTTTACATGAACCTTAGTATGGCCTTTGTTAAGGTCCCACATGGGAGATTGGTCCAAATGGTAAGAGCCTATGGGATCGAAAGCAAGTTGGAGGATGGTCTCAGGCTACATCTGACATTGATCAGCTGGTAAACTGGGCACAGCAATGGCAGATGAAATCTAATCCTGCTAAGTGCAAGGTAATGCAGTTTGGGAAACCTAATAAGGGTAGGATATGCACAATGAATGGTAAAAACAATGACTGCAGATGCTGGAAACCAGATTCTGGATCAATGGTGCTGGAAGAGCACAGGCAGCATTGAGGAGCTTCAGCAAAATCGACGTTTCAGGCAAAAGCCCTTCATCAGGAATAAAGGCAGAGAGCCTGAAGCGTGGAGAGATAAGCTAGAGGAGGGTGGGGGTAGGTGGAAAAGGAGCTAGGCAGGTCGGACAAGTCCGGACAAGTCAAGGGGACTGGGAGTTTGAAACTAGGATGAGGTGGGGGAAGGGGAAATGAGGAAGCTGTTGAAGTCCACATTGATGCCCTGGGGTTGAAGTGTTCCGAGGCGGAAGATGAGGCGTTCTTCCTCCAGGCGTCTGGTGGTGAGGGAGCGGTGGTGAAGGAGGCCCAGGACCTCCATGTCTGGCAGGTTCATCAGGAGCGTTGAAGAACAAAAGGACCTTAGTGCACAAGTTCACAGACCCCTGAAGTTGGGCTTAAAAATGATTTTGCCAAATAAGAGCATTAAGACTTAATGGCTCAGAGCTAAGAGCACATGACAATGAGAAACTGAAGGAAAAATACATGAAAATAGGCATGGTGTAAAAGAATCAGCCTGTTTTGGCTGGATGGTATCTGTCTATTGGAACCATTCTTTGATGTAATTAACACAGAACCACTTGGAGGTATTTTCAACTTGTTTTCTGCACAATGGAGTGACAAGAAAAATAATGAAAGTACTATGAAATGGCGATAAAGCATGTAACCAGAATAGCATTAATACAAGGGACTTTACCCCACTTGTGGGACTTTCCAATTGAATCCCTGGGGCCATGGAACTTCACCATGAGATCTGGGTTCTTAAGACCAGTCCACTATTCAGAGATAGATCTCCAAGTGCCATTTTCCCAAAGTTCCAAAGAGAACACGAGGCAGTGAGACTCATTAGTTTCCATGTGTATAACTTTTTTAACTAATAGATTTGCTCATTAGTTTGTACTTAAAGAAACTTAAGCTAGTAATTAGCTATATTTTGAAGTGCACATCATCTTGTAAATATTTTGATCAGATGTTAACAAACCCATTAGGTACTTTCAGTCTAACAATCCAAAGTGTCAGCACAGGAAGATAGGGTGGCAAAGATGGCATATACAAGGCTTACATTCATTAGCTGAAGTGTAGAATATAGGAGCAAGGAGGTCTTGTTACAAAAATTGGTTAGATCGCAGATAGAACACTGTGTGTAGTCTGGTCACCGAACTATCGGAGGACATGACTGCACTTGAGAGGATGCAGACGAGATTCACCAGGATTTTGGGGGTTGAGTGTGTGGTGCTGGAAAAGCACAGCAAGTCAGGCAGCATCTGAGAAGAAGAATCGACATTTCGGGCATACATCCTTCATCAGGATTGAGGCTTGTGGGTCGGGGCTGAGAGATAAATGGGAGGGGAGATGGGGTGGGGGGAGGTAGCTGGGAAAGCAATGAAAGGTGGATGAAGGTGAGGGAGAAGGTGATAGGTCGGAAGGAGAAATAATGGACGGGTCCAGAGGGCGGTGCTGAGTTGGGGGCTTGGGACTGGGAGAATGAGAGAGGTCCTGCAGGTCCTGGGCCTCCTCCACCGCCAAACTGTTCTCACCCGATGCCTGGAGGAGAAACACCTCCTATTCCACCTTGGGACCCTGCAGCCACACGGGATAAATGTGGATTTCAACAGCTTCCTCATTTCCCCTTCCCCACATTATCCCAGTCCCAAGCCTCCAACTCAGCACAGCCCTCCAGACCCCGTCCATCACTCTCCCGTCTGACCTATCACCTTCTCCCTCACCTTCATTTACCCATTGCTTTTCCAGCTACCTTTCCCTGAAATCCCAACCCCTCCCATTCATGCCATGCAATCCTTTACCTCTTCGAAGGGAGAAGACCTGGCTTCTGACCAATATCTCATTTGAAAAATGACACCAACAATGCTGCACATGATATTACAGTGAACTCTATAACACTGTGATGAAGGGAACAGAGGGCGATCACAACTGACAACACCATGAGAAAGCATGGAGCAAAGAATTTGGAAAAGATGAATCAAGGGAAAAGCAGAATGGAAAGTGAGAAAACTACTTAATACAGTGTAGAAAGTCCAAAGTAAAAGGGCCCAATTATTCTAAAAATGAAAATGCTTTGATGCTTTAAAAACTATAAAAAATTTTGATTATTTAAATTTTAAAAAGTAGGTCAGAATTAGTGTGATTCTTAAAAAAGCGGTGGAAAGGTTTGGGTATTTAAAGTTTGATGATTAATCTAATTGAACATATGACCCAGTTAGCAAGTTATTGAATAACTAAACTGGCATGATGCGGATTCAAAACTACTTTTTCTTCACACACTTTTATAAAAATCTTACACTAGAATATCATCTTTAATGTAGTAAAACCTCACAATGCACTTCACAGAATCGCACCAAATAAACCTTGACTCACACCAAATCACAAAAGGAGATTTTAGGATAAGTGACCAAAACTTTGATCAAAGAGGTAGACTTAGAGGAAACATTTAGGACATTGCCAAGCCTTCGGCTATTTCCTAAATTCATTCACAGGATGTGGGCATCGCTGGCTAGGCAGCATTTATTAGGCAGAAGTGAAGACTGCAGATGCTGGGGATCAGAGTCAAGAGTGTGGTCTTGGAAAAGCACAGCAGGTCAGGCAGCATCCGAGGAGCAGGAGAATCGACCCTTCAGGCAAAAGCCCTTCATCAGGCAGCATTTATTGCCCATCTCCAATTGCCCAGAAGCCAGTTAAGAGTCAAGCACATTACTATGGAGTCACATGTAGTCCAAACCAGGTAAGGACAGCAGTTTCCTTCCTGAAAAGGACTTTAGTGAACCAGACAGTTGATTTCTGACAATCAACAACGGATTCATGGTCATCATTAGATTCTTAATTTCAGAATTTAATTGGATGCAAACCCAGGTCCCCAGAACATTACTTGTGTCTCTGGATTAACAGTCCAGCGATAATACCACTAGGCCGTCACCTCCCAATATGAGTAATGAAAATCAGGGATGAACAAGAGGCCAAAATTGGAGCAACACTGAAGATCTCAGGATTTGAACTACAAAAAGTTACAGAGGTAGGGAGGGTTTTGAAAACAAGGATGAAAATTTTTAAATCAGCTTTGGCAGACCCGGACTCAGCATGCAGAGAGGGAGCTGACAATATCAGCCATGGACAGAGTTTGCCACCTCAACATGCTCATTTCTAACCTATACAGTATTATGCCTATATTACCATTCAGCAGTGTGGCTCTAAATAAAGGAACCTGCTATCTCAATGCCAGTACCTGAAACTGCTAACACCATTCTAGAGAATGTCAATTTTGTAACAAGTATAACTACATATCAAAACCAGAAATGAATGCAGGGAAGCAAAATGACCAAAAAAAGCTCAAAAGTGAAAAGGGACACCTTTAATATAGTTTTTAATTCTCATTATGATGTAAGCATATGGAGATCATTAAAGGACCCTTCTCTTTCACACAAAATTGTTAATACTTCAAGCATTTTTATTATGTGGTTCAAAGGCAGTAATTTTCACATACTGCATATTTTCAAGGAGTTATAAGTCATCAAAATCCCATTTCTTTTGACTCCTCAAAAATACACAACTTAAAATAGCAATAAATTGAAGCATCAACAACCTGTAGCTAGATTAGAATCTGTTATGTAATGCGACATGATGCATGAGACTTGAGAGTAATACTATTTATCACTGTTCAAAACAGGTCGGGGCAATTCTAAAAGAAAAGTTAATGTTCTAACTGTTGGACTGTTCATCAAGTACATTTCAATCAAAACACACACCTCATGCCTCCTGTCCACAGGGATACAAGTACAACTGACAAATATACAACATTTAACCTAATTAGAATGAAAACACTGGCTGCCCACCAACGATTTCTAAAGCATATTGCTCATGACCATTCAAACCACACTGAGTGCTACTTTATTCCTAATCAACCCCACTCCTCTTACCACTTACACATCTGTAGAAGACTTTGGAATAAACTTTCATATCAATTACCAATTTCTCTTCCCATGTCCTTGCTTCTTTTATTTGCTTTTCTGAACCATCCACAGTCTCCATCATGTCATCCACTTGACATCTGTCACCAGCACACATTTTGTTATGTCTTAAGTTTCTCTCTCTTTTGCAATCCAACAAGTTTTGAATTGGTTTGCGTACGTGTCCTCTTTGACAGAATAAATGAAAACTGTACCCAAACTTTCTCTTCTTTGAAGGAAGTCTGTTATTCAGTCATAGATTTTCTTGTGCCTCTCCATTCTTTTTTCTTTTCCTGTCTCTCCAGCACTGCAATGCTCTCCTCAATATCAACACTCTTCCATATCTTAATGTGATATAACTGCATTGATTAATCTATTGCTGCCAAGAATTGCCCCTACCTGCAAGAATCTGATCACTAATAAAAGTCACATTTGATGATGATAGCGTCACATTTTAAAATAACATTGCTAAGAATTTTTTGAAAAATATGTTACTACTTCAGTTCCAATCCAGAGATTAAAATTGCTTGAATGAAGAACAAAGACTGTCTCTTTCTCCCAATTTTATTTATCTAGTATCCTGTGACTCAGAGTTCAACACACAGCAATTTCTGAGTCAGCTGTATTGGAGATCATTACAACCAACAACCAAGACATAGCCAGGAACCTCAAGTCAAATTTATTCTTCATTGTAAGATAACTGGCATCACACTCCACATGTACCTTCTTACATAATTAATAAACAGTAATTTAAAACTTGAATTTGTATTGTAAATGCTCAACCTACCACGGATCCAGTGCTTTTGCTCTTACATAAATCTTTAGCACAGGATAAGTGAGGGGAAATGTAACTTCAAAAAGATTTATACCAGACTTGACGAGCAAGGTTTAAGATTAAAGCATTTATACATGGTCACCAATCTGGACATTATTCTTGTGCAAATGAAACATTGTGAAATTAAATCAATCTGTGAACCATCATGTATCTAGACTTTTCTGATCTTGATTAAAGACCAGGAAGGAAACTATTCTTATGAAAAATACATTATTCTTTGTTTTGTTTTTGAAACACAAAATGCATAATTGCAACAGAGGGCCGAAGGGCTTGTCCTGCGCTGTAATGTTCTGTGTTCTATGTATCAGAAATGATTTATCTCCCATCACAGAGATGCAGCACAAAAATATTAAATTGTTCTACAGTTCTTGTCCCAGATGACCAAGACTATCTCAATGATCAATGACGACAAATTAAAAATGTCAAGATCCCAAAAAACCTCAATAAACGACAGCCCAGATCAAAAATATAGTTAAAGTGAAACAAAATCTCTAGTTATCCTGAGACCAACCAGAGATAGTTCTTCTCTCAGGATGATTCTTTTTTAAGTGGAAACATAGGTCCTGATTTGATGTTGAACTTAATTTCAATGCAGCATGCTTTAAGTAACAAGAATTTTGTGAAGCCAACACTTGGCTACTCGTACAGATTTTAACGTATGTACTTAACAAATGAGGCCTACTCTTTATCCTCACCAAAGACTTGTCACGTGTGCAAAAACACTTTTCATTGCAATTTTTCCCCCATTTTGATCCTGAAAATAGATATAAAAAACTGAAATGCACTGCAACGAAATATTTACCCCAAATTTCTTGAAGACAGTTATGTCACAAAAAGATTTTACATCTCAGAAGCTGTTTGTACGTGAGAAAGGACAGAAGTAAAAATGAAGAAATCTTCAGAATTTAAACATTTTATTAATCTGAAACCAACACAATGCAGTAACCATTAGATATTTCCTTTCCCAAACACAGTTAAAAGATCAACACTGCTGTTCTCCAAGACACCTTTAAAAAGTCTCAGTTCACAGAATTATGCATTTAAAACAAGTGAACTTAGGAGCTAATTTTACTTTTGTTACTTTGAATGCTACCAACCTTAAAACACTTCTTTAAGTTTATCCTCTCCAAGTTCTTTAACAATATTGATATAAAATACTCATTTTAATCATTTTTTAAAAATAATTTTAGGTTAATCATCTCTTCTCATACATTTTGCTTTGAGAAATTTCTTAATTCAGTTGTAGGCCTGTAGAATACACTGCTGCAGAAGACGGTTAAGGCAAAAGCTTAAAAGGATAAGCAGAGAAAATCAAAACAGGGTAATGAGTTGGATGATCAGCCATTATATTGAATGGTGAAGCAGGCTCAAAGGCCAAATGGCCTATCCCTCTCCTATTTTCTATGCCCTATTTTTCCTTCTTTCCCTTTGCAGCTCTTCTTCATATTTTCTATATTCAGCTTGGGTCTTTAATATATTGAGCCTCACATGAAAGAGAAAAAAAAGAGGGCTTACATCCAAATGAAAAGATGCAGTATCCTTTCACACTGGGAACATGTATCCCTTGGAGTGAACATTGATGCCAATTCCTATAGTCTCTTGGGATTAGGCTAATTATGAGAATGGCAAGCCCAGGCATGTTGCCAAACTACTTGTCGTAGACACACAACTATGTGACAATACTGAGGGGAGAGATCACTATGTGATGTAATGTCTTCACACTGAAGACACCTTTTTCTTGTTATGTGACATGTCTGGTACACTAAATAGGATAGATTTGGCATCTAACAGCTCAAATGGAGGTCAGGAGAGGCAATAGAATTGTACTCCATGGTGTAACGTCTAATCCTATGACCTGTTATTTCCTCCACATTAACAACCCTGATTCGAAGAGGAAATTTATCCATGCACGTAGCATGACTAATTCAAAGCTTTTTGATCGGCCACATCTGATTATTAACTATGGTGGGCAATGAAACAAACAGAAGCAGAGGCCTTTATCCCCATCCTCAACAATGGCAGAGCTCATTACCTGAGTGTAAAAAACAAGTGTCCTGCATTCACAACTGTCTTTAGACAGAATTGCTAAGTAGATGATGCATTCTGGTCTCTACCTGAGATTGGCATTTGTGATCGTGGCAATCTTCAGCCAATCTAACTTCCAGTTGACATCATTAACAGCTCAGCATACTAGGTACAAAGTCTATGGGCTGTAAACATTAAAAACGTATGCTACAAGGCTAGCTTCACCTCTAACTGCGCTATACAAGAACAGCACTGACATCTACCCAAGTGGAAAATTCCCACACTATTTCCTTTCACAAAAGGCAGGACATATCCAGTTAGTGAGGAACTGTTCCACAGTCAGTTCTCAGTCATCAATAAAACAAGGAAAGGTGTCACTGCCAATCAAACAGCTGCTACTGACCAATGCAACGCTCACTGAAACTTAGGGAATTAAGACCAATCCAATGTGGTGACTTTAGACATTTTGAAGGCTTCTGATAACATCCCAGTTAGGTAATTAACAAACAAAATGAGAAAATATAAGTACTGCTTAGTGGAAAGAAAAGACGGTAGGAATAAATGCGTTATTCTCAGGTTGACAAGCTGTGCAGCATTTTGTCTTTATTACACCATTTTGTCCTATAACAAACTGAACACCAACAAGTGAAGCAAAACGCAAGTTATATAATGTGGTTAAAATAAAGAATATGCAAAATCTCACAACTAATGCACCTTCTACTATCCTAGGACATTGAAACCAGTTTAGATTTCAAAAGTTGCTTCTAAAGACAGATCTAGATAATAACTGGTCACAAACTTCTGAAACAACTTCAGAACAATCAATCCTCAGGGATTTTTAAACAGAATTCTGATGAGCATTTGCATTATTGAAATGTGAGTATTTTACTACTTGGAACAAAAGTTAGATTGAATAAATTTATTTTCTACTGTGTCTTCTCTTCTGCAAGATCTTGGTCCAATACCTCACTGTGGCAAAGTGGTAATGTCACTGGGCTAGTAATCTAGATCCTCAGGTCAATATTCTGGGAATCTTGAGTACAATAAAACGTGATTTTTAAAAAAAAAATTGGGCGGGGGTTGGAATTCCAGGATTGTGGCCCAGTGAGGAAAGAAATAGCAATATATTTCCAAATCAAGATGGTGAGCAGCTTGGAGGGGAACTTAGAGGTGTCTGCTTTCTTTGTCCTTCTAGAAGAAAGTATTCATGACTTTAAAAGGTGCTGTCTAGCGATCAGGGCCGAATTTCTGCACTGCATCTTATAGATCGTATACAACGCTGCTACTGAGTATTTGTAGCGGAAGGAGTGGATGTTTGTGATTGCTTTACCCTGAATAGAGCTAACCTACAGGAGCTACAGGCATCCAGGCAATTAGGGAATATTTCACCACACTCCTAATTTGTGCTTTGCAGATAACCAATAGCCTTTGGGGAGTCAGGAGGTGAGTTACTTGTTGCAGTATCCCTAGCCTCTGACCTGCTCTTAAAATCATAGAATCCCTAGTATGCAAGCAGGCCATTCAGCCTATTGAGTCCATACTGACCCTCAAAAGAGCATTCCATACAGACCCACACCCCCAACCTTTTCCTTAATGGCTAATCTACCTAGCATGTATAGCCCTAGACACAATGGGCAATTTACCATGGCCAGTCCACCTGACCTGCACATCTTTAGACTGCGGAAGAAAACTGCAGCACCCACAGGGAACCTACAAACAGGAGGAGAATGTGCAAACTCCACACAGACAGTAGCCCAAGGGTGGAATCGAACCAGAGTTCCTGATGCTGTGAGGTTCTTAGAGCCACTGCATTTATATGACGAGTCCAGTTCAATCTGTGGTCACTGGCAACCCTCAATGTTGAGTGTGAGGATTCAGTGATGGAAACGTAACTGAATATCAAGGGCTGTGGTTAGATTGTCTCTTATTTACACTTGTGTGGTGCAAATATTACTTGCTAGGTCTGACCTACATGAGATTTCAGATCCACAGCCATGTGGACAATTAGTGATAGGCAACAGATGCTGGCCTAGCCAGCTAAACTCACATCCTACGAGCAAATTTTAAAAAGCCAAACTACTGTATGAAATTCCAATAGTAAATACTAGTCAAGAATTAAATATCAAGTCTAAAATATTAAGCCAATCATATCTAGTGGAAATGCAGAAATGAACAAATTCAACCAACTTTTAAATTAAACAGTTCCACATTTTGTGAATTAGAGCAGTTTATGACTCATTCAACAAGTTGATACTGCCTGACTCGACATCACAAGGTATATATATGAAACAACAGATTTTAAAATTCCCACTATCCTTCACATACAAAATACTGCATTGTTTTGAATCAGAATAATGATACAACAAAAATGCATCCTTGCATAGGAATGATGCAGACAGGGTTAGGTTTAGGTTAGGGCTAAGGCTAAGTCTAGCACGATAGGGTTAAGGTTAGCATTAGGGCTAGGGCTAGCACTACAGATTGTGCAAAAGGGTTAGATTGAGGGTTAGGTCTAGAGAGACTTTAGGCTAGGGTTACAGGTAGGGTTAGGGTTAGGGTTACACAGGAAGAAGTTAAATACTATCTTAAGTTCTACATATTACATATAAACGCACCACTAGTATATAAACTCACATAAGAATCCCACACACAGAAAGGAAATGACTTGTCATGTAGTCTCCAAATCTGAAGTTACATGATCTAAATTTACATTTCATAAAATGTAATATTTCAAGAAGATTGCAAGAACACAATCATTAAGAAAGAGTGAACATAAATTATCCCATCAACTCAAAAGATGACAGTGAAAATAAAGAATGTTGTTCAGGCTAAAATCTTGCATTTAAAAAAAAATCTATCCCCACAAACTTTCGGTTGAGAGTAGCCTCAGTAAACACCGAGTAAGTTAACCAGCAAATTTGCAGCCTTCTTTAGTACTCTAGCTTGAACACATTCCAGTCCTCTGTCAGTCACTAGTCACTAACACCAGGGTCACAGGAAACTAATTCAAAAGGGATTGAGGCAAATCCTTACCTGCAGGCATCCTGGGCGCTAGTAACCTGCACCTTTACAACTAGCCGACTGTTACCGAGAGGTTTTAGTTCATGGATCCAAATGGAGCATCTCACCACCTACAAACCCAAACACACAGACCCATCACAAGGAGGAAGCAGCTTCCGGGAGGAGCCCGGCCCAAGGTCCCTGCTCCAAGCCCCCGACAGCAGCACGTTCACGGCCTAACACCTCCCTGAGAGATAGGACAGACCCACACGTCCTGACCCTGCCAGCCAGATGCCCGATAACCCCCCCTTACAGTTACCTCCGCCTTCCGGGCGAATCAAAACCATCCGCAAGACACCGGGAACAGAGGAGAAACACTTCCGGTCACGGGGAGGCACTTCCGGAGAGCGTCAGTGACAGGAGGAGCCTGGGAGAGACAGAGGAGGGGATAGGAGGGATCACAGTGTCAGTGTGTGGAAGATAGTGTCAGAAAGAGAGGGGGGGTCACAGTGACAGTGTGTGGAAGATAGTGTCAGAGAGAGAGGGGGGGTCACAGTGACAGTGTGTGGAAGATAGTGTCAGAGTGAGAGGGGAGTCACAGTGACTGTGTGTGGAAGATAGTGTCAGTGAGAGGG
>NC_057713.1:56881694-56921282 GCF_004010195.1 Chiloscyllium plagiosum | reverse complement strand
TGTGTGGAAGATAGTGTCAGAGTGAGGGGTGGTCACAGTGACTGTGTGTGGAAGATAGTGTCAGAGAGAGAGGGGGGGTCACAGTGACAGTGTGTGGAAGATAGTGTCAGAGCGAGAGGGGAGTCACAGTGACTGTGTGGAAGATAGTGTCAGAGTGTGAGGGGGGTCACAGTGACTGTGTGTGGAAGATAGTGTCAGAGAGAGAGGGGGGGTCACAGTGACAGTGTGTGGAAGATAGTGTCAGAGAGAGAGGTGGGGTCACAGTGACAGTGTGTGGAAGATAGTGTCAGAGCGAGAGGGGAGTCACAGTGACTGTGTGGAAGATAGTGTCAGAGCGAGAGGGGAGTCACAGTGACTGTGTGGAAGATAGTGTCAGAGTGAGGGGAGGTCATAGTGACTGTGTGGAAGATAGTGTCAGAGTGAGTGGGGGTCACAGTGACAGTGTGTGGAAGATAGTGTCAGAGTGAGAGGGGTGTCACAATGACAGGGTGTGTAAGACAGTGTGAAGGAGAGAGAGAGGGTGACAGTGACAGGGTGTGTAAGAGCATGAGAGAAAGAGAGATAGGGTTACAGTGACAGGGTGTGTAAGACAGCATGAGGTAGAGAAGAGAGTCACAGTGGCTTTGTGTGTAAGAGCGTGAGGGAGCAAGAGGGTCACAGTGTCAGGGTGTGTAAAACAGCGTGAGAGAGAGAGGGTCACAGTGTGTAAGGAAGCATGAGAGAGAGAGGGTCACAGTGACAAGGTGTGTAAGACAGTGTGAGGGAGAGAAGTGGGTCACAGTGGCTGTGTGTGTAAGACAGGGTGAGAGAGAAGGGTCACAGTGGCATTGTCACTTACTGAAAAAATTCAAGTTTGTGAGGCATGATTTTCCACTCAACTGGATATTGCTAATACCATATATATCCACGTATAGGTGGATCTTGTGTATGAGCCAGCCCCTTTATATTTGGCCAAATATCAGGTATTTTTCATATACTTTATGTCTAAGTAAACCCTAGTTTTTCAGGGGTCTCTTCCTGACCATATACATAGCCTTAAAGGGCATGATTTGCACATTTTTGATTCAAATGCAATACCTGTATCATCACATGTTTTGCGCACCAGTGATTTGCACAATGTGATTTTCAAATCATTATATTGAATGTTGGTAACTATATATACTGTATTTATGTAATATGTGCATATATATATTTGATCTGTGCGTGCAAATATCTACAATACCTTATGGCAGCCCTCGAATTTGTCTTCCCACTGTTGCCTCAGTTTCTCAGAAGCAGGTGTTGCGTACAGTTGTGCTGTGAATTTATTGTAAAACACCCCCACGTTTTTCTGACAAAATGGCATCATGAAGTAACAAACATACACTACAGCTTAAACTAAAATTTATTGAAGTTGAGAGAAGAACAACAATATCATAGCTGCAACAGAGTTCGGTGTTTCTGAAAAACTTGAGATTGGAGGAGAAAAGCCACATGGTTAAAGGCTATGCCAAAACAGAGGTATTCCTGAAGAAGGGCTTATGCCCGAAACGTCGATTCTACTGATCCTCGGATGCTGCCTGGCCTGCTGTGTTTTTCCAGCACCACATTTTTCAACTCTGGTCTCCAGCATCTGCAGTCCTCACTTTATCCCAGAGGTATGCCAACCAAGGAAAGCTGAACAAGTGGCCATAACTAGCAGAAAAGATTGCTGACCGATTAATTCAGTGTCATCAGAACGGAAGCATAGTGAGTCGACAATGCATAAGAGTATGTACCAAAATAGAAGCAAAAAAAGATGGATTCAGTGATTTCAAAGCCAGTGCTAGATGGTGCAGTAGGTTTCAGAAAAGGTATGATTTAGTGCTTAGACAGAAAACCAAAATCACCCAATGTCTACCAGCAGAACTTAATGACATCGCTTTATAATCAGAAGTTGGAAAAAAAATGGGTACAGCCTCTCGTGTATCGGCAACATGGATGAAATCCCAATGAACTTTGATATGTCAGGGAACAGAACTGTGGACAGGATCGGCACAACATCATGGGCTGAAGGGCCTGTTCTGTGCTGTACTGTTCTATGTTCTATGATTGGAGCAAAAACAGTTTTAGTTAAGACTACTGGCCATGAAAGGAATTGATTCACTGTGGTACTTGGTTGTATGGCAGATGGAACAAAGTTAAAGCCTTTGGTGATTTTAAAGTAGAAATCTCTGCCCAAACAGAAATTTCTGCAAATCATTGTTGTCCTCATCCATGAAAAGAGTGAATGGATGAAGGTGGCTGCAGGCCTTGGATTAGGGGAGGTCTGGAATATGCGACCAGCAGGACTTAGAAAGGAGAAAAACGCCTACTGGTTTGGGATATTTTCGAGCTAACAATACTGATATTGCAATGATTCCTGGAGGCCTTACAAGCATGGTGCAGTCACTGGATGTTAGTATCAATAAATCTTTTAAGGACTTATTTCAGAAGAAATGGGACTCTTGGATGCAAGAAGGGGAAATAAAGCTTCACGAAGGGTGGCAATATGCATGCTCCATTACTTACAACTGTGTTTGAGTGGATTGCTGAGTCCTGGAAGGAGATGAAACTGAAATTATTGTGAAAGCCTTCAAAAAATGTGGAATTTCTAATGCTTTAGATGAGACGGAGGATGACTATGGAATGATGACAAATCAATTGATAATCCTCTTGAGAGTGCAGATGAAGATGATCCATATGACGATATGCTTGACCCAAATGACTGGAATTAACTATTCAGTGGTGCAACTAATGAAGACAGTGAATTTGAAGGACTCTAATGGACTTTTGTCCTACTGGTAACTTTTAAGCAGTTATCACATAATATTTATGATATGTGGTGGGAAGTGTTTTTTACTGTGAGTATCAGTTTTTTGATGTCATATATTATTAACAGTTTCATGTGGGTTTTTTTTAGATTAGATTCCCTACAGTGTGGAACAGGCCCTCTGGCCCAACAAGTCCACACCAACCCTCCAAACAGTAACCCAACCATTTCCCTCTGAATGATGCACCTAACACTATGGGCAATTTAGAATGGCCACTTCACCTGACCTGCACATCCTTGGACTGTGGGAGAAAACTGGCGCACCCTGAGGAAACCCACGCAGACATTGAGAGAATGGGCAAACTCCACACAGCCAGTCACCCAAGGCTGGAATCAAATCTGAGTCCCTGGCGTTATGAGGCAGCAGTGCTAACCACTGACCCACCGTGCCGCCCATAATCAAATGCTACCAGTCTTTTTTGTTTTTACTGCTCTTATTTTTATTTCATTAATTGTGTGTTTGTACAAATACCCCCAGTAGATGGCCTGACCATCTGCTGGTATGCCTATTAACTTTTATACATATGTGTAGACCTACGTGCACTTTACGGTACTGGTAACTGGAATACGGTACGACAATACCGTTCTACCATAGCAGGCAGAATAGAAACAGTTATTTTGTAGATAAATATTCAATAATGGCCATAATTTTTTTCCTTTTGTTGTTTATTATTTTATATCAAGATCTGGCACTTGTTTGTCCATTTTTTGACTCATACTAAGCATGAATTTCATCCCTCGAAAACAATACCTCATGTATAAATCAACCCACTAATTTCAGCTTAAAGAAAATCTTCAAAACTTGACCTGCGCACAAGTATATATGGTAAGTCCATATTTTTCCTAATGTGAGTAAATTCTATCCCTAAGAATCTTCTCCAATAATTTTCCTACATTGAGATAAGACTCACTGGCATGTAATTTCCCAGATTTTCCCTGCTGCCCTTCTTAACAAAGGAAAAACATTGGCTATTCTCCAGTCCTCTGGGCCCTCTCCTATGACTAAAGTGGATACAAAGATTTTTTACAAGGATCCAGCAATTTTCTTCCCTGCTTCCCTCAGCATTCTGGGATAGATCTCATTAGATCCTTGGCACTTATCACCCCTAATGCTTCACAAAACATGCCCTAGAATACCAACATATCCCTCTCCAACATGTCCTTGAAGCAAAGTATTCGTTAAGGGCCTCACCCACTTCCTCTTGCTCCATGTATTATTTCTCTTCCTTGTCCTTGAATGGACCTGCCCTTTCTCTAGTCACCCTTTTGCTCCATATGTGTGTATAAAACACCTTGGGACTTAATCATGTTTGTCAAAGACATTTCATAGCCCCTTTTCAACACCCTAATTCCTTGTTTGAGTTCTTTTTTGCTATCTTTGTACTTTTTTAGGGGTCTGTCTGTCTTCAGTTTCCTCAACCTAGTGTGTGCCTCCTTTTTCTTTTTGATGAAGCTCTCAATTTCTCTTGTCATCCAAGGTTGCCAAATTTTGCCATTCTTTTCATTCATTTTTACAGGATGCTGGTCTCTAATCCACTGGCCTTTAAAAGATACTAGATGTGGATTTGCCCTCAAATATTCCTGCCTAATATTGTGGTAGTTAGCCTTCCCCCACTTCAATATTTTCGCCCTAGGATTACTCTTGTCCTTATCCATAAGTATCTTAAAACTTATAGAATTATGGTCACTACTCCTGAAATGCTCTCCCATTGAAACTTCGATCACTTGGTGGACTCATTCTCCAATACCAAGGAGAGAATGGCCCCTTTCCAAGTTGGACCATTTATGTGTTGTTTCAAAAAAGCCATCCTGAACACATGAAACTAATTCATCCCCCATCCAAGCCCCTCGCCTTAGCAAGTCCCAGTCAATATAAGGGAAGTTAAAATCATCCACAACAACACCCCTGTTGTTACATTTTCCCATAATCAGTCCACATATCTGCTCCTCTATCACTTGCTGGTTGTTGGAAGGATACAATATAATTCCATCAAAGAGATTGCATCCTTCCTATTCCTGAGATCTATCCTTCATGGCCCTCCCTCAGTAGAGTTGTGATATTCTCCCTTATCAGAAACACAACACCCCATCTCTTTTACATCCCTCTCTATCTCACCTGAAACATCAAAATCTCGGAAAATAAAGATGTCAATCTTTTCTCACTCTCAACTCCGTAATAGCTACAAATATCATAATTATATGAATGAATCCAAGCTCTAAGTTTTTCTGCCTTATCAGGCATACTCCTTGTATTAAAATAAATACAATTCAGACAATAGTCCCAGTGTGTTCAGTAATCTCTCCTCATCTGTTCTTCCTCATCCTTACTGGCCTAAGTCCCTAATTCTTCTTCAGTCATTTTACAGTTCCTAACACCCCCTCCTGCCAGATGTGTTTAAACCTTCCTGAGTGAAATTAACAAACCTCACTGCCAGGATATTGGTGCCTGTCCAGTTTAGAAGCAACCCATCTTTCTAATGCAGGTCCCACCAGCCCTAGGAGATACCTTAATGATCCACATATCTGAAGTCCTCCCTCCTACACCAGCTCTTCAGCCCTGTATTTAACTGGACTGTCTTCCTATTCTTAGCCTCACTGGTATGTGACACAGGGATTAATCCCGAGAATACAAACCTAGAGGTCCGAATTTTCAACTTCCTACCTAACTATCGGGCTTTGCAGGTTTTTATCATTTTTCCTGCCTATGTTGTTAGTACAAATGTGTACCACAACCTCTGGCTGCTTGCCCTCCATTTTAGAACATCCTGTGCCCACTCAGAGACATCCTTGAACACACCATCCTGGAGTCTTGCTCATGGCCACGGAATTGCCTATCTGTGCCCTGAATAGAGAGTCCCCTTATTACTACCACTTGCCGACATTTTGACTCTCCCTCCTGTACAACAGAGCCAATCGTAGTGCTACTGATCCAGCCGCTGCTGTTGCTTTCCCTGATAGCACATCGCCCCAACAATATCCAGAACAGTATACCAGTTTGAGAGGGGAATGGCATAGGGTACCCCTGCACTGCCTGCCCATATTTCATCATCTTCCTGGTGGTCACCCAACGTTTCACTGTCTGTACCATCCTTACTGGTCACTACACATGCTATCCATGGCATTCTCAGCCTCATGGATACTCTATAATGAGTCCATCCAGATGATCCATTCAGCAAATTACAGCAGCTGAACACATCTACTACATGCACAGTCACCATAGACACTGGAATTGTCCCTGATTTCCCACATATTGCAGGAGGAGCATTCCATGCGGCCAAGTTCTTCTGGCATTTTGAACATTATCGACTACAGATAATAATCCAGGAACTGATTACACAACTTTACCCACTAGTCACCAAACTCAGGTCTCTCACTCCCATTCTCTATTCCTAGCAGGCTACAATAACAAAATGTAAGGATTTTAATAGCAAGACTGTACTTTGTTCATAAAATACATTTATGTACATAACCAGGTTCTAGAGCGGTCCTGTACAACTTTTGCATATTAAAAAAATAAATCTTAGATCTGGTAATCCCTGTAGTTGCAAAAGTCAAAGCCATTTCTTACTCATGCAGGATACATACATTTAAGGTAATGAGAGGCCCTGAGAACTGAGCAGACCTCCAGTGTACTTGGCAGAAAGACCTGAGATGGTGGGCTTACCCCATTGCATTTTAGCAACAGCTGTTCCAAACTTAATTGCATCTCTCAGTATGTAGTCCTGGATCTTGGAATATGAGAGTCTGCAATACTCAGTTGAGGTCAACTCTGGAAGACCCACAAATTTTGGGAAGACCAAAGAGTGTCTCTCACCAAGTTGATGATCCTCAAGGTACAGTTGATGTTTGTCTTGGTTTGTGTCCTGGGTAACCGCCCATAGAAGAAAGTGTCCTGTGTCACGGTGATGCTCAGGATGAACTGAAACAAGAACAGTTGCATCTCTCTCCAGACTTCCTTTGTAAAGGTGCATTCCAGCAGGGAATGTACAACGGTCTGTCCACACCATACAGTGGCTTCTAGGGCATCATGCAGTGGTACAGAAAAACCTGGAACACATGAAGAATCTTACTGGTAGTGTCTTCCTCATCATCATCCAAGTGATGTCTTGATGCTTGTTGGAATGTTCTGGTGATGAGACATTCTGCCAAGCGACTTTGACAGTCTGTTCAGGGAGCAATCTGACAGGATCCACTCTTTCCTTTCTTCTCAGGGTCTTGAGTGCATGAAGTGCTGACCACTTCCTGATGGAGTTTGTGGTCAAATGTGTTTTTCTTTGCAAATTTCTCCATGAAGGACAGGTGACACGAGAGGTCCAATAACTTGGAGCATTCCATGGCGCTGAGCCCAGCCCCATCCTTCGCAATACCAGGGGCAGATAGAAGCTCAGTACATAGTGACACTTACTGTTGCATAATAAGGGTCTACGCACAGCTTGTTGTAGCCACACACAAGGATGGCCTTCAGAATGAGGGAGCCATTGGGTATGTCTTCCCCCACACTATCTAGAGGTATATACATGGTGCCCCTTTGGGCGTGGTCCATTTTAGACCTCCAGATGAAGTGGAAGATGCCTCGGGGAATAGGCCAGACCCACGCCACTTACAACAGCAGTGAGAGTGCCTCACATCTGAAGACCAGGTTTTTACCTGCAATGGAGAGGCAGCAGTGCTTCCAAAAGCCCAATTTCTGCCTCACATGGACAATATGTTCCTCCCAAGTTTTTGTGCATGCCCCGACCTCTCCAAACCATAGTCACAGCACCTTCAGGTAATATGGCTTGACAGTGAAGAGAATAAAAGATCAGTCAGCCCAGTTCTGAAAGAATATAGTCTCACTCTTGCCTCGATTTACTATGGCTCCCAAGGTCAGTTCAAACTGGTCGCTGATGCTCATGAGTCTGTGTACTGACTGTGGATTCAAGCAGAAAACGGTGATGTCATCAGTGTACAGGGAGGCTTTGACCTGCAGGCCACCACACCCCTCTCAGCCTCACATCCTTCCTATTGGGCTCAGAACAAGGCTGTGTACAACACACAGACAAGATGAGAGAGAGTAGGCAGCCCTGCTTGACTCCAGATCTGATTAGGAAGCTTTCTGATCCTACCCATTGATGGAGACTGTACAACTGATGTTGGTGTAGAGCAGTTAGGTCCAATTGTGGTTTGCCTCCCTAAAGCCCACTTTGGAGACCATGTAGATAGATTGGCCATTCTAAGTTATCCATTATGCCCAGGATGTGTGCAAGCTGAGTGGGTTAGCCATGGAAAATGTAGAGGGTAGGGTAAGGGGGTGGGTCTGGGTAGGATGCTCTTTGGAGGGTCAGTGTGTACTCTATGGGCCGAACGGCCTGCTTCCACACTGTAGGGATTCCATGATTCTATGTAGTGTGCCATATTCTGTCAAAGGCTTCTCATGGTCCAGTCTGATGAGGCAGGCATCCACCCCTCCCATCAGTCCATAGGCGATCATATCCCAAAGGCTCTCAGAGATCATCGTACCTGATACAGGGCTGAAGGACCACTCCTACAGCAGACCTGACCTGGTTGGTGATGATCTTAGACAAGATTTATAATCCATATTCAAAAGTGAAATTGGTCACTAATTTCAAGTCTTCCCCCTCTCTCCGTTCCATTTGTAGATGAAGCTGATGATTCCTTTCCTCATGGATTCACACGTGCTACCTGCCAGATTCCTCCAGCAGATCGTGGCCAATCAAGTCTCACAGAGCCGAGTACAACTTGGCCAGTAAGCTGTTTTATTCTTTCCTAAGGACTCAAGGGCCTTGGTCAGATCATCCACAGGTACGGCCAGTCCAGCCTCTCCTGCATGCAATTGTCTAAGACTTCCGTGATACAGGACAAGAACCACTGGGAGGCCGAGCAAGCTATGGGTTTTGTGTCATACGGTCCGGCATAAAAGGATCTGTTGATCCTTAGGGTGTCATACTGAGACGACGTTACCGAACCAGCTTCTTCCTTCAGGCTGCTGAGCACACAGCTCTCCTTGTGCACCTTCTGGAAGCAAAACATGAGCATGTCACATATGGATCCTGCGCCAGAAGATTATCTTGGAGGCCTGTGAGGCAAAAAGCGAGGCTTGCTGGCTCTTCACTTTCTGGAGATCCTCTGTGACATCAGCCCCCATCATCTGCAGCAGAAGTAGGTTCTGCATGCTGTTCTGGAGTTTGGACAGTTTTCCCCATCTCTCTCTCTATTGCCTTCTGAACACCTTTGCGGATGAAGAACCTCTTGATGTTCCCCTCGACTGCTTCCCACCAGTCTGCAGGAGACTCAAAGAGGGGCTTCATGGTTTTCCAACCTGTGTAATCCATTTTGAGCTCCTCAATATGTGCTGGGGTCATCAGTTTCACACTCAACTTCAATGTGCCTTACTGCCTTCTGCTGTAGGTGACAGTCGGCCAGCAGGAGGCAGTAGTCAGAGACGAACACCAGCTTGAAGTTGGTGGATCTGACTGAGAACCCTTGGGTCACAAACAGGAAATTATCCTTGAGCAGATACATCAGTCTGGCTACAACCAGGTGTATCTATGTTTCTCTGTGGCTGCAGGATTACTGAAAATGTTATGCAGCTTGGCAACTTTAACCGTTTCCATCAGGAATCTGGATGTGGTGTCCAGTTTGCTATTAGCCCCTCCTCCAGGTTGTCTATCTACATCTATGATGCAGTTGAAGTCTCCAGCCAGAATGACCAGTTTGGATGTTGGCAGCAGCAGTGGGAGCTGCTGCAGGACCTGCCAGTCGCTCACTCTTTACTATTGGACCATACACGTTAATTAATCTCAGAGGAGCTTTCTGTACATAATATCTGCTATGAGGAGGCACCTGTCCTCCACCTCCTTAACCTGGGAGATGATGAACTTGCCTCCTCACAGCAGAATACCCAGGCTGGAGGAACGGCAATCGTTTCCCCCGACCAAAAGATTTTTAAGATGACCAAATATCCAATATTAATTCTTCTGTGGTCTTATCCCTGGGTGAGTTCCTGTATCCCCATGGTGTAGGTGAACAGATGCACCCTTGCAGGGCTGAGGTAGTTGTCCTGTTCCTCCGTGGGGACGTTGTCCTGATCTGGGTATCATCACAGTGATGTCAAAGCCAGCAGGGTCCGATTTGGAGTCTGACAGAGAGAGTGTTGTGCTCTGCTCCTTATGTGGACCATCTCTGCTCCCAGAGGCCTGGAGCTGTGCTGTGGTGGCTATCCCTTGGGTCCTGATGGATGGTTTCACCAGGCCTCTCGCAACATCTAGCATTTCCGGGTTGGGGCGTGCTCCTCTCCTTCTCCCCTGTGGTGCTGTGGCCATTCCTCTGCAGGTTTTCATCATTAGAGGAGCTGCTGCCGTGTTCATCATGCAGTTACTTCTTTCCATTTTGGTATGGCCTGTGGGGGCCCAACGTGGTTTGCTGTTTCCAGTTGTTTCTCACTGGTATTCACTCCCCCATCTCCTTCATTTCCTCTCCTCCATTGATTCCATATGTTTAGCTGGAGGCTGAGTTGCTTGCTGTGTGCTTTCTCTCCTCGCCAGCCTGTCCCTCCTTCCTGGTGACCCTTGTTTCAGTTTTCCTGCTGGAGGGTGACACCTTACAGTCCTTTGGAGGTCCATGGGTTGTTGCCACTTCCAGCCATCAGAGGGTATGTGAAGTCCCTCCCCCCCCCCATCCCAATCTTAGGCAGGCATTGTAGAGGTGCCTCGTGCCCCCACACAGGTTACAGCTCTTTGACTCTTTACAAAGGGTCACTTTGCAGTCCACTGTCATGTGCCTTGAGCTCCTGCAGATTCCTGCACACTATCCCGCGAAGCTGGAGAGTGGGTGATGTTCCCATCAGTGTCCACATTCAGGGTCACCTTGACCTGTTGTTTGCTGATCCAGATCCCAAATGGGTCCAGCTCAGTGGTGCTGCCTCCTTTCAATTGGATATACCTTCCCAGGAATATCAGGCCATCTGCTGCCCGGGGTGAGGAGGTGGGGGCAGCAGGGAAGCATGTGGATAGTAAGCAGCCGGCTCCTCTGTGCAGCAAGTGCAACCAGTAATACTGCATTCGGGATGGAGAGGGGACCCTCACCTTCCTTCTCTTCAAATGTCTTCAACACCCACATTGTTTCAGATTCCTGAAGATCATATAAAAAAAAACCCGCTAGGGAAATACTGCAGACAAAATATATCTGCTGTTTGGAAGCTACACCAATCCAGGAGAATCTTCTTCACAAAGAAGGCCCAATTGACTAGCGTTCCTTTTTCAATCTTCTTCCTAATCACCCTGACTACAAATACAGTCAGTTCTGTGCTAACGCAATAGCTCTGTCTTCATGCAATCCTGTGTCACAAGGAAATCGCATCATAGCAGCCCCTTTTAAACTAATGGGGCTCAAATCTCATTATAATCTATGCACGCCTTAAAACTTCGCACTTTAGAAACACTGTCCCCAATTTGTCAATCACGTTCTCGCGAATTTGTGGTAATGACATGCACATTATAACAGAACAACCTGTACAAAAGAGAAGCACTTTATCTCTCTCCATGCAGGACTCCCACTGTCTGCAAACCTGGTTCCTGAGCAGCCTATGTCCATGATCTCACAGTGAGAGAGATAGAGAAAGGGAGGGAGTGATGCAGTGAGAGAGATTGTGACACAGTGAGAGAAGGGGAGAACTATAGTGAGTGAGTGAGAGAGGGTGTGTGACACAGTGAGGGAGAGAGAGAGAAGGGAGTGACACAGTGCGAGAGAGAGTATGAAAGAAAGAGAGGGAATGATACAGTGAGAGAGAGAGAGAGAGTGAGAAAGGGATCCAGAGTGAGACAGAGAAGGGGAGTGATACAGTGAGAGAGAGAAAGAGTGTGTGATGCAGAGTGAGAGGAAGAGAGGGAGTGATACAGTGGGGAAGGGGAGAGAGTGTGAAACAGAGTGAGAGAGAAAGGGAGGGATATATTGGGAGAGAGAGAGGGAGTGATACAGTGAGAGAGATTGTGATAAGAGTAAGCCAGAGAGAGAGTGATACTGTAAGAGACACTGTGAAATACAGAGTGAGAGAGAGAGAGAGACAGGGGGTGATGCAGTGAGTGGGAGAATGTGACACAGTGACAGAGAGAGAGGGAGAGTGAAATAACTGAACAAAGGCTGGTAAATGTCACCAATTCACACGTTATTTACTTGTGTACAGCACACTGGTTGTAGTCAGCCAGCTTGGGGTCAGTCCTCTGAACAGAAGAGATTCGAAGACCCTGTTAATGTTTTGTTCTTCTTTTTCTTTTCTCCCTCGCACTGCTGCCTAACTGCGGTAGAGTTTATATTTTCCCCAGCACCTATGTTGTGCGTGCAGGTGTGAGACACAGTGAAGGCAACAGGCATGCAAATCTTTATTCATTTTCCACCACCAGGAAGAAAGAAAACACAGGGACAAGCAGTGCCCTTCACATCAAAGGACAATGCTGCATGATCAAACAGTGAAGGGGAGGGTAGGGATTAAATCAAAATGGAGTTGGAGTGGAAAACAAAACACTCCACTCCCTGCTGTGCCCACCTTTCCCTGAACAGCTCGAGGGTGTTGGTGGACACCATGTACTCCTTCTCCAGGAACACCCAGGCAGATACATAATCCCTTGTTAATTTTTTCAAGTTCCCTAAATTGAGGTGATTCTAAATCTCCTGGTTATATATTTTTTTCTTTTACCCCTGCACTACTGCCTAACTGCAGTAGTACTTATTTTTCACCAGCACCCATGGTGTGTGTGTGCAGGTGTGAGACATGGTGAAAAGCAACAAGTGTGTAAATCTTTATTTGTATTCCATCCTCAGGAAGACAGGAGACACCCAGGTGGTGAGTCACAGAGTCACAGAGATGTACAGCACAAAAACAGACCATTTGGCCCAACTGATCCATGCCAACCAACATCCTAAATAAATCTAGTTCCAGGAAGAGTAGGGATTAAATTAAAGTAGAGTTGGAGAGGGAAATAAGGCCCTCCACTCCCTGCAGTGCCCACCTCTCCCTGAACAGCTCAAGAGAGTTGGTAGATATCACGTGATCCTTCTCCCTGTTAATTTTTTTTTGTTTTTCTTTTCTTTTTTTAGAAACCCCTCACACTACCGTCTAACTGCAGTAGTGCTTATTTTTCCCCAGCACCCATGCTGTGTGTGTGCAGGTGAAGGACAACAGGTGTACCAATTCTTATTCAATTTCCACCACCAGGAAGAAAGAAAACACCCAAGTGGCCAGTGACAAGCGGTGCCCTTCACATCAAGGGCAGGGATTAAATCAAAATAGCGTTGGAGAGGGAAATAAAACACTGAACTCCCTGTGGTGCCCACGTCTCCATGAACAGCTCGAGGGAGTTGGTAGATATTGCGTAGTCCTTCTCCAGGGCAAGTAATCCTTGTTAATATTGGTCAGCCAAGACTTTCCTGATTTGCTCAGGTTAACAACCCCAATCAACGACCTCATCAACAAGGGCTACCTGGTCTACCATCATTACATCCCTCTCCCCCACTCTGAGTCCAAGAATGTAGGCCTGGCCTTTTTCTTGTAGCTTTTTCTGCACTATTTTCACCCCAGCTTCAGTTCTTTTGATTCGGACTCAGACACGAGCGGGGTGTACCAGCCTGTTGCCCATCTATTGTGTCCAGAGTATCTCAGCAGAGTTTTCTCCTCTTCATCTGGTGGCAATGGTATCGAGGCCGCATCCATCTTGGACTCAAACTTTCCTCAACACAAGACGGAGGGGAGAGCCTACGGTTTCTGACAGGCTTTCTGATTGTTCTGAGGGCCAGGTATGTTTTGTTCCTGCCCTGTTTGTGAGATAACAGCTTTCAGATGATCCACATGATTTTTCAAGATTGTCTCACCTACCAGCGCTTTGTAAGCCATAGGACTTGACCTCACATCAACCTCGCCTCGTATCCATACAGGGCCATTTCCACGGTTCCCGCCCCAAGCTTCATCCCTTAAATTGAATTGTCTCATTTAGTTGGTGTAGGGTGGTCCCATAACAGAAACTGGAACTGGAACAGTTTGGTATCAAGTAATGCTGTAGGCTGCTTCTTTAAACCTATCTTCAACGCTTCGACTGCTCTTTGCACTAGACTATTGGAAGATGGATGGTGTGCAGCAGTCCTTATGTGCCAAATGCCATTTGACTTGAGGAAATATTCAAATTTCCTGCTGGTAAATGATGTCCCATTGTCTGTGACCAATACTTCCAGAATTCCGTGTATCGTGAACAATGCTCACAGTTTCTCAATTGTCTCCCCTGAGTTTACTGAACAAACTTTATGTACGTCCAACCATCTTGAAATGGCGTTCAAAATGGTCAGGAACACTGAGCCAATGAAAGGACAGGCATAGTCAACAGGCAACTGAGTCCATAGTTTACTCGGCCATTCTCATAAATGTGGGGCCTCCACTGGTGGCAAGTTTTATCCTTCTTGACACCATGGTCACTGCCCCACCATTGCAGTTAGGTTGACATCCAACCCTGGCCACCAGCTCGCATCTTCATCTTGGAAACCCCTGGATGACCCAGGTGGAGTTTGGCTAGTATCTGGCGGTGACCTTTACTAGGGACAATCATCCTTGCTCCCCACAGTGATATGACATCCTCTACGGTGATCTAGTCTTGCCAGGTCCAGAAAGGTTTCAATCCTGGTTGCAAACAGCCCTTATGTCTCCCCCATTATCACCAGCTGTTTAAGTTTTGCTGGGACAGGATCTTTCCGTGTTCGCAGTTGGATATTGTCAGTGGTGACTGGAAGAGTGTCAAGGAAGTTTAAACCTAGAATGGACTCTTCCAGAGGAGTCACCATCTGCCAGTGGGAGGTGGCTGAGGGCATCAGCATGAGCCACTTGGCTTCCTGGATGGTGTTCTAACTTGTACTTGTTCGTGCTGAGAATACGAGCCCAATCCTGAATTCTACCATAAGCTCTAAGAGGCACCGCCTTGTCTTCCTTCAGTACCTCGCGCAGGGGTTTGTGATCTGTTACTATTACAAATTCCCATCCGTAAAGGTACAGGTGGTACTTCCTCACATCAAAGACAACCGACAAAACTTTGTTCTCTATCTGGGCACACCTGCGTTTGGCATCAGCCATAGTCCAGTAAGCACGTTTTCGGACGTTCCTCTCTTTTGGGCCACTGGTGAGCCAACACTACCCCAATACCGTATGGGGAGGCTTGGCATGTCAGCACTACCTCTCGCTTCATCTCGTAATAGGCCAACATCCTAGATGATGATCACTGCTTTTTCACTTCCCCAAAGGCTGCTTCTTGACTTTGCAACCATTTCCAAGGCTGACCCTTTTTCAGGTGTAAGGGTGCCAAGATGGAGGCCAGGTTACATGTGAATTTTCTGTAATAATTCACTAACCAAAGGAAAGACCTAAGCTCCAGTACAGACATGGCTGCTGACGTTCCCTTGTTTGCCCTCACTTTCTCTTCCAACAGCTGTAACCCAGTTTTCTCAACTCTGTAACCCAAGTAGGTCACTTGGGGCTCCTGGAAAACACATTTTTCCCATTCTAAGGCACACACCCACAACAGCCCTGCTCTCACTCTACTGTGAAGAGAGAGTGAGAGACAGTACAGAAAGAGAGTGTGTGAGAGAGAGAGACAGTAGGAAGCAAGCTAGAGAGAGAGAGAGAGAGATAACGTAGTGAATAGGATAGAGTGACAGTCACAATGAAGAGAGTGTGAGATAGTAAAGTAAGATTAGTGAGAGAAAGAAAGTCTAACAGAGAATGGAAAGAAGGAGTGTGACAATGGAGACAGTGAGTGCATGAACATCACTGAAGAGAGAGAGTGAGGCAGTCACAGTGAAGGGGAAGGCACAGTCACATTGGAGGGTGTGTTTGATGGTGACAAACACAGAGTTAAAGTGACATTGGAAAAAGCAAATGACAATGGAGGGAGTGATGCTGTTTGGCACACAAAAATCTTGTCTTCTATGTTCACCAAGGTGACACATTATCTTTAGGTATGCCTGATACTGTCACATAGCATGATGGTAGGTATCCTCAATATGGAGACAAAACTTTTTCTCAATGCTGTCAAGGATAGATATGAATCTGGCTGAAAAAGTGGTGAAGATGAAGTCAAGTATGTTCTTCTCTCTTGTTCGTTTCACCCCTTACTTCATATCCAATCAAGCAGCAATGTTCTTCAGGACTTATCAGTCAGTAGTAGTGCTGCCAAGCCTGTCTTGGTGATGAACATTGAAATCTCTCACCCTTACCACCTTCGTCAAACAGTCCTGAAGATGGAGTACAGATTCATCAGCCAAATGGGTGTGGGATAGTATGGTGAAATTGGAAAGTTTCCTTGTCCACATTTGAGCTGGTGCAATGGGATTCATGGGGTGCACACCCTGAGGGTGACTCCCTCCTGGTTGTGTACCACTGAGCTGCCATCTCTGCTGGGCTGGTCATTGTAATCTCTGGTACATTGCCTGTAAAGTGCAATTGCATGGACGACAACAGACTGTTACTTGACTGTAAGACAGCTCCCTCACCTTTGGTGCTAGCACCCAAATGTTAATAAGAAGGATTGTAACAGAGTCAGCATGGCTGGGATTGCCACTGTTACAGGTCGTTCTGCTGTAATGCACAGTTCTTTAATGCAAATTCACATAACGTATTGACGAATTGGGGACACTGTTTCTAAAGCATGAACTTTTAAAACGTGCATTTGCTACAACGCAATTACATCATCAACACTTTTAAGCACTGTTTCTAAAGTGAGTTTTCTATAATGTGGAGTTGCATAAGAACGCAACTGTCGTGTTTTAGAAGAACTACTTGTATTTCCACTTCCGAATCCAATACAAGGAAATCCATCCAATTTCATTCTTTATTTGTTGACAACCTTTAAGCAGTTGAATAGAACTGAGTGGCTTGCTAGGCCATTTCAGTTTAGAGTCAACAATGTTTCTGTGGGTCTGGAGTCACATGTAGGCCAGACCAGATAAGCACAATAGATTTCAGTCCCCAAAGGCCATTAGTGAACTGATGGATATTTTGTTTATAACAATCAATAATGGTTTCATGGTCATTTGAACCCAGGCCCCTTGAGCATTACTTGGGTCTCTAGATTACTAGTCTGTCAATAATACTACTTTGTTATCACTTCCCCTAAATGGATTCCATCACAATGTATATTAAGCATATTTTCCTGCCATAGCACCAACCTTTGTGGTGATTTTAAGGTCATTAAAGTTAATCTTGCATTGGAAGGATGGGGATTGGAAAGAGTTGAAGTGGGAAGAGTTTGGGTATTGTCAATGAGTATTTCTTCCATGTAGGGCTGCTTCCAGTATTAAATGAGTTTGGGCTTCCCATTCCTATAATTCCATCAGCTCCATGCCTAATTTCAGCTTGAATAAGTTAATGTTACAGAAGTTTGAGACACTTACTTCCTGGTTCCTTTCTACCCGGTGCTTTAAGACTGTTGCATGTCTGTTCTCTTTGAAGAACAGCCCACCTTTAAACAGGATATTGCAAACCCTAAGTTCTTGCCTCCATTTTACATACTATGGGCATCCCAGTGTAAGTGAAGATGTCCCACGTGTCCCATATTGCTGATGTTGATCACCTTTCCATCACCAAGGCATTTTAGTTGCAGTATGAAACAGGAGCACAACCCAGAAGCCAATTCTACTACTCAAGTGGCCAAAAAATAAACTTTTTCTGCCACCACTAGCATTTTACCAGTGGCAAGTAGGCCCTCTGCTGCATGGTGAGACACGCTGATGGGGAGAACTGGTCATCTCCTTGTACGGTAGGGAGTGTGGCCTCCCAATCAGCTAATCTGTGGCAAAAGAAGGGACCTCTCAGTGACAATTACAATCCCCACAGCAAAACCCTCTTCTGCCCTCACCAACACTGCCTCCCTCGATTCCGAGCCTGGCTGAGACTGAATGACCCCAGTAATTCCCAAACATCAACTCACTTGCAAAGAGAGTGCTACTTGTGACATCTCATGGCTGAATGCAGGCCCAGCTGTGGCTGTTGCTCTCAGTCACACTGCTGAGATGGAAAAGTTGCTGGCCCCACACTGAATGGTAGTTCTTGAGGGCTGGGGATGTTTTCTCTTATTTAAATGCAGAGGACTCCCAAAAGTAGTTCATTGTCAGTCTGATGGGCCTAAAATATGGAAAAGGGTCCCCAAAATGTTGAGGTATTGCCGCTAGCTTTGCACCTATTCTATTGCCCCCCCCACCCCAACAAAATCCAGCCATAAAGTGGCAGATTGCATGACGTGGAATGTGAGGCTATTTTGGTTCTACAGTTAAGGAATAAATATTGATTATTTTTTAATAAAAAAAACATGAACTGGTTTTTGTACTCCAACCTGATTTGCAGCATACCAACCAGATTATTGATAAATCTTTTCAAATATAATCCGGCTTCTAGTTGGTTATATGGTTACCAATTACTTTTTATAGTAATTGGTAACCATATACAGTACAGACTTTAATTTGCCTCATGCTGAACATTGGCTCACTGTAACACACTGATAGATTGAAAAAAGATTGAATTATAGAGCAATTAATTGGAAAATACTGGAAAGAAAAATAACATTCACAAGAGAAAATTTTAAACCTTGAATTTATTTCAAAGAATATCAATGATGAAATGAAAATATGCAGTAAAGAAATGGAAGTTAGAGGAAAATTACAGTCCTGATAAAGTATCTGTGCTGTTAGATATTTCTGTTCGCACTCCAAACCTATCAATACATTTCCATAGTGAACAGAAGTTATGTATTTAAGAATGTTTCTAGAATTAAATGTCCATCTATGTCCATTCTATCAAACAAATTTAAAAATAATCAAGAAAGATAAAAAAAAACATGATGAAGCAATGTGACTGCTTTATTTAATTATACTTCAGAATTATTAACTGTGTTGACAAACTTAATTATGGTAGTCAAGTTTTCTCTTCTGCCCTTTGAGAATCAAACCTTTTCTGTATATTTTGATGTCCTGACTACATACATGTACCAGTTAGCAATTTTTGAGAAGGTTTGTAGCTCAAGTTGATGGTAAGTATGTAAGTTAGTTTGCTGAGATTGAAGGTTTAGTGTTTAATTATGTCCTTGGGAATTAAATTCTTCTTTGAATGCCCTTGCCAGTGGTAATATTTAAACCTAAGCTAAATAATAATATTGATTCATTCTAATAAATTTAACTACCATTGAAACATTCATAGTTGTTAATTTGCAAAGCTGCAATCATTTACAAAGTAGTTTCTTAAACTTTTTTTTTAAAAATCAGCAGCGGTATTGCATAAAGGACATGATTTATTTCTGATGCAAATTATTCTTAATGAAAGTGCTGACAGGTTTAATCCAATTATTTGCTAGCTAACAATGGCTGGTTTGTCATATTGTCAACTAACATACAACAGACTGCATACAAGTGAGTGGCCCCTTGTCAAAAACTTAGAAAACTTCAATCCTAGTAATAGAATACTGTAAGAATTCCTCCTCAGAAATAGAAGAGAACAGTAATTTGTCAATACAGTTTCTACTTGCATCATGTGACAGAACATCAATATTGTGAGATTATCTATGATCAGTATTTTACAGCCATTTCTTAACCAATCTTGTTTTGATTACCTCCAGCAGACTTAGAAAGATTAAATGGTATGGATCTGTCATATTGATCGCACTCTCATCATACTTTTGCCTTCAGTGAACTCCAGCTTGTAATCAATACAGTAAGCCCAATTTTGTACATTGTTTGATAAAGATGAAATCATAGCACTGGTAAAAATAAAATTACATTTGAATGCATATCATCATATAATATGTGTAAAACTATTGACTATAATTATCATATTTAAATTACATCGAAGTAAAGTTGGAGATATATAGTCTGTCACAAGATAGAGGAATATTTGTTACGTATACAAATCAGACTATTCCTGACTAGACGTGATAGATGTTGACTTTGAAAGATAGATTTTTCTGATTATTTAGTTCTGCTGAAATTAGAACTTTCAAGGTGCCTCTGAAATCACAAGAGAATACTCAACCTTGTAAGTGAGATTGTGGTTAGTACTGGAGCAGCGCTCTATTTTTCACAGATCTGGCACAAGGATTTAGGGTGAAGGAATATGTGAAAACTTGTCGACCAGATGAGGTGATTGATCCACATTAACAACAGTGTTGATAGTGGAAGCTAAAAAGTATGCTTTTGAAGGAAAACAAACGCTGGCAACTCTGACGTTCCACAGGGATTGATACCGGGCCCACTTTTGTTTGTCATTTATGTAAATGATTTGAATGATAAAATAGGAGGTATGGTTAGTAAGTTTGCAGATGATACCAAAACTTGTGGTATAGTCAACAATGAAGATGATTATCTAAGATGACAAACAGATCTTGATCAATTGGGTCGAGGGAGTGACAGATGACGTTTAATTTGGATAAATGCAAAGTATTGCATTTTGGTCATTTAACCAAGGGCAGAACCTATGCAATTAATGGTAGGGCCCTGTGTAATGTTGTAGAGCAAAGAGATCTAAAGGTTTAGGTACATAATTCTTTGAAATATGCGTCACAAGTAGACCGTTTAGTACAATCACCTTTATTGCTCAGCCTAGGAGTTGGGACGTCATGTTCTGGTTATACAGGACATTGGTAAAACCTCTTCTGGTTGTCCTGTTATAGGAAGGATATTATTAAACTGAAGAGGATTCAGAAAAAAATTTACCAGGGTTTTGCTGGGAATGGAGTGCACGAGATATAAAAATAGATTGGGAAGGCTGGGATGTTTTTCAATTGATTGTAAGAGATTGAGGGGTAAATTTATTGAGATTTATAAAATCATGAGGGGCAAAAATTGTGGGCGGCACGGTGGCACAGTGGTTAGCACTGCTGCCTCACAGCGCCAGANTAATCTAATCTAATCTAATCTAATCTAATCTAAATAAGGTGAATGACAAGGGTCTTTTCCCTAGGGTGGGGGAATTCAAAACACAAACAGAAATTTGCTAGAAAAGCTCAACAGGTCTAGTAGATACCTGTGAAGAGAAATCAGAGTTAATGTTTTGGGTCCAGTGACCCTTCCTCAGAAGGGTGTGAGGAAGCATCACTGGTGAGAGAAGAAAGATTGAAAAAGGACATTAAGGGCAACATTTTAACAAAGAGAGTGGTACGTCTGTGAATTCTTCTGAGATAGCCATGGTGTTCCTTTGGAGAGCTGAGATACCCTTGCAGATATGATCCCAAGACACCTCAGGGACGACGGGTTCAAGGATCCTTTCTGGGTGTTGAGGGTATCAGATGGATCCTTCCCTTTGCTGATAGGTGTCAGGGATCATTTGGGATATAGTCAGATGTCCTTTGGGACTGTTAATTGTGATGTAATGGGGAAAATCACTAGTATCAGAGTCAGAGTTGGGATACAATGACAGAGTTTATTGTACAAAGAAATACCGGAGCTCAGGGGAGAGAAAAACACCAACAGCACAGTGGTCAGCTGCGATTCTTCTCTCAACCTGGAGCACATTTTATACATCTTGTGATACAAAAGGTCAGTGATGAGATTATTGTCTTTGTATTGTTTATGGCAATCATTGCAGAATCGTTGATAGTTTTGATTCATCATTTCAGCACGGTTGTTGTCAGTTTCAGCGCAGACATGGTCAGTTTCAATGTCCATCACTCTAGTAATGGGTGCTAATCGCTCTTCCTGAGAAGGATGAATACTGCAGCCCTGGCTATTACCACTCTATATGAGTGCATATCAAGCTGTTAGCATTTCTATCAAAGATGTTGGCTGGACCAAGGCACTTTGGTGGGTAGTGTACGTTACTCATGTGTATTCTCTCCCCACCCGCCTTAAACTGATCAACTAGGTTGTGAGTGCATTGTGCTGGCATTCTG
The DNA here is from genome assembly GCF_004010195.1 of Chiloscyllium plagiosum. Classification (NCBI taxonomy): domain Eukaryota; kingdom Metazoa; phylum Chordata; class Chondrichthyes; order Orectolobiformes; family Hemiscylliidae; genus Chiloscyllium; species Chiloscyllium plagiosum. The sequence goes on along the minus strand of NC_057713.1, from coordinate 56,899,550 downwards.
ATGGCCTAGGCAGTGTTTGTATTTGCTCTGCTATCTTTCTCCATATTGTTGTCCAGTAGCCATCTTATGTGTCAAGTGGCCAAATGATGGCTCAGTGGCCATCTTGTGTGTCCATGTGCTTAGTGACACCCTGCCCCGTGCCATCTTCCACTTCAGTGAAAAGAATTGTGTGTAAAATGTGTATTAACCCTTGGAACTGACTAACTTGTCAAACTGTCAAGATAGTGTTCCCACCCAAATAGCAGACGTCTTGTGAGCAGCACATGCAAGTCACATGGCAGGATATGTAACAAAATAGAAATCTTCAGCATTGATAAGCAGACATTTCATCTGGTCAGAATTTCCTGGGGTTATCGTACTATGCTGCAAAAACATGCCACATAGCTCATGTAGTGGAAAAACTTCAACAAGTAGTCATATTGGCATCTTTAATATCCATCCCAAGTTTTGAGGAACCATTCAGCCAACTGTTAGTAGATTGTACAGGATCACGACCAAGAATGAGAGCAGGGTGCCATCCTTACTGTTAAACCGTATGGGAGTGGTACAACATGCGTGTGCTGAGTTCACCACCCTGAAATAGTAGAGCCGCCTCCTACTATTTACATTTGCACTGGGTGATGTCGTGGCTTAGTGGGTTAAAGTGTCTGCCTTGTAAGCGGGAAACCCTTGAGTTAAAATTCCTACCAAAACATCTTTAGAGACCCTTGAGTGAATTGGTAGTGTCCCTACTTCTAGGCCAAAAGGCCAGAGTTCAAGTCCCATGTGTCCCAGGCAGGTGTTGTAACACAAACAGAAGTTGGTAGAAAAGCTCAGCAGGTCTGGCAGGTATCTGTGAAGAGAAATGAGAGTTAATGTTTTGGGTCCAGTGACCCTTCCTCAGAAGGGTCTGAGAAAGGGTCACCAGACTTGAAACATTAGCTTTGATTTCTCTTCACAGATGCTGCCAGATCTGCTGAGCTTTTTCAACAACTTCTGTTTGTGTTTCTAATTTACAGCATTTACAGTTCTTTCAGTATTTATTAGGTGTTGTAACATGCCTGAACAAGTTGACTAAAAATAACAATCTTTATAATTATGGATGTGAGGACCTAATTCCTGGGTGTTATTAGCTTGAGGACAATGACAGCTTTGTCCAAGGAGGATTACAATAAAATAAAATTAGTCATGATCTCTAGAAGGAATTTTTGATTCGTTGATGCAGCATTGTTATTTAATTCATTAAAAAAGTCTAATTGTGATGAAGAAATGCTTTAAAACAAAGGATAAATGTACTGAATATGAGCTGTAACCAAGGAATGTAGAATGCATTATTCTCTCGTGAAAATAAATGGATAACAAAAATCTGCTCAGATAGAAGGATATGAAACAACTGTTAAGTGTCCTGCAATAAGGTTTAAATTTTGATTACAGTGCTTGAGAAATAATAACTTTGCACAACGAGCAGGAGAACAAGATAATGCTGGCCAACTATGTGCAATTAAATGAACATAATATCATTGAACATCTTTTAACAATCTCCATTGTAATATCATAAATAGATCTGCCACAACATACTGTGGACAGGCAGAAGGCTGGAAGAATACAGCAAGCCAGGCAGCATCAGGAAGTACAAAAGTCAATGTTTCGGGTGTAACCCTTCTTCAGACCTGAAGAAGGGTTACGCACGAAACGTCAACTTCTGCACCCCCGATACTGCCTGGCTTACTGTGTTCTTCCAGCCTCCTGCCTGTCTCCTTTGGATTCCAGCATCTGCAGTTTTTTGTATCCAACAACATACTGTGGAAGCAGAAACATTGCCAGTGAGGAGGAGGCTGAGAAAATGCACACAGCCTTTGTTAAAAGACTGCAAAATGGATATTGAATCTCTGACTACATATTTTATTTAGAATCCCATGTAGATCTGTCAAATTATAGTCAGGAAGAATCAATATTTCCCAGAGTGTTTCATGCAGGATTTGAAGTGGAGAAATTCCCAGATGGCTGTGATGAAGAGGATCGAGGTCTACATTCAAATAGAGAAAGTATGAAATGCATTGAATTTGAAATGCAGGAAGTCAATGTTCAATTAGAATGATCAAGTCTGGAACTGAAAACTGAAGCAACTGGGATCCAAATTCCTCACTCTGGTTGTTATTCTGATAATCAGACTGATGAGCAGAAAGATTTGATAGATTTAGAAGAAATAAAATGGTCAGAATGTTTTTCTTCAGGCACAGTAGACATATATCACTTAGAAGAACAGTTAAAAAGTAAGCCTACAATAATAGATTCTGAGTATAATTAGTGGGGGGAGAGTCCAGTTACATGGAAAATTAGAAAATCAAATTAGAAGGTAGGAGTGCAGATTAATGATGAAGCTGATTGCGATCAGAAAATAATAGGAAGAGACAGAACAAGTGAATGTCATATTGCACTAACAAATTATGAAAGAGTGGGGAAATTTGATATTGGAACTAACTTAAAGGCTTTGTACCTGAATACGCGAAGCATTCACAATAAAATTATTGAGTTAACAGTGCAAATAGAGACAAATGGGTATGATTTTGCGGGGATTACTCAGAAATGGCTAAGGGGAGATCAGGTTTGGGAATTGAATATCTAAGGGTACTCAGCATTTCAGAAGGATAGGCAGAAAGGAAAGAGAGGTTGTCTAGCTTTGTCAGAGCTGTAGTGAGACACTGGAGATCAAGACAAAGCAAGTGGAAGAAGTCCTTGGTGGCAATAATCTAAAGGTCTGAAACTGTAGTTCCACAGCAGGGCACAGAATAAATCAAAAAATACAAGGCTTGTAAGAAAAGTACAGCAACAATCATGGGTAAGTTCAATATGCACATAAACTGAATTAATCAAAGGTAGCCTCAAGGGAGAGTTCATTGAATGTATTAGAAATTGTTTCTTTGCACAATTTATTATGGAACCATGGAGCAAGCTATTTTGGATTTGGTACAATGTAATAAGGTACTAAACTCATAGTAAAGGATCCTAGATTAGATTAGATTAGATTAGATTAGATTAGATTAGATTCCAGTGTGGAAACAGGCCCTTCGGCCCAACAAGTCCACACCGACCCGCCGAAGCGAAACCCACCCATACCCCTACATTTACCCCTTATCTAACACTACGGGCAATTTAGTATGGCCAATTCACCTGACCCTGCACATCTTTGGATGGTGGGAGGAAACCGGAGCACCCGGAGGAAACCCACGCAGACACGGGGAGAACGTGCAAACTCCACACAGTCAGTCGCCTGAGGCGGGAATTGAACCCGGGTCTCTGGCGCTGTGAGGCAGCAGTGCTAACCACTGTGCCACCGTGCCGCCCACATCCTCTAGGGAAAAGTGATAATAGCATGCTAGAGTTTCAAATTCAGTTTGAGGATGAGAAACTTGAGTCTCATACTAGCTTTCTGGAGTTAAACAATTACATCGGCATGACGACAGATTTGGCTATGGGGGCTGGGTAGGAAGACTAAAAGGGAAAACCGTTGAGCAGAAGCAGATGTTCTAGGAGATATTCAATTCCGTCCTACTAAAATATATTCTAGAGAGGAAGAAAGGCTGTAAGAGGGAGAAAATGAAATCATTGGCTAAGCAACAGAATGACAGATAACATAAAGGCAAAAACCAAAGTAAACCATTTTGCAAAGGCAAGTGGCAGGCTGGAATTTTGCAAAAATTTTAAAGATTACCAAAGAAGTAATAAAAACAGCAAAGGTAAATAATGAAAGAAAACTGGTACAAAATGTAAAAACAGACAGCAAAAGCTTCTACTAAGTATATTAAAAGAAAAAGAGTAGCTAAGATAACTTGGTCCTTTGGAGAATGAAGCTGGGGAGTTAATGGTGAGGAACACAGAAATGGTACAAGATTAATAATTTGGCTCAGTTTTTGTGGTGGAGACACTAATACCATCCCAATAGTAACAGGCAATGCAGAGGTTCTAGAAAAGGAGGAATTTAAAACAATTCCTATCACTAGGGGAGAAGGTATGAGCAAACTAATGGGATTGAAGGGAAAGCAAGTCCTTAGGGCCTACATCCCAGGGTCTTAAAGGAAGTGGCAACAGAGGTAGTGATTTGGATGGGTATATCTGCAATACAGCTCAGGCAGTAGCAACAGTAGTTCCGTTGGTAATAATATCCACAATTCCATGGATGCTGGCAAGATTCCAGTGGATTAGAAAAATGCTAATATGACACCCATATTCCAAAAAAGGAGGGAGACAGACAGTAGGAAACTATAGATTGGTTAGTTCAACATCTGTCATTCATCACTTTCTCTGGCATTTGCTTTTACCTGGCCTAATCTTCGCTCAAATCTGATATCAAGAGACGTGGCTGGTCATTTAAATGGCCCCAGGAACCCTACACATACAAACTATGCCTTGCTCCCAAGTCTGCCTTCATGAAAATGAGAATTGTCCACATTTGGAGTGTGACTTGATATTCCTTTCCATTTTGTTATAAACCTAGGCCTAATAAGTGCATGTAGGCAAAAACCCATAAAGGTAATAGTTTTTTTTTCTCTCAAGACCAGAGAACCAGATGAGTTTTTATACAGCTCATGATAGTTTCATGGCAGCAGATTAGCTTTCAGTTCCAGAATATGTTTTCACCTATTTTTATATTTCAACCTGTTCAGAGATGTTATTGCTCAACTCTGGAATGGGTGGAATTTGAACCCAGGCCTCCCAGTTCAGGGGCAGGGTCACTACCACTGTACCACAAGATAAAATTAAATCCATCAGCTGCCATGATGACATTTGAACTGCCATCCTGTTAAGAAGGGATACATGATACTGCCTCCGCAGCTGCATTATGTATTAGACTACACTAGTGAAAAAAAGGGTTGAAACAAGAACCCTCCAGTCCTAGGGAATTTTCTACAGAGTTATAGGAGGTAACAGATGTCCTCCTCCTGGTTTCAAATCAACACTATTTGTGGAGTAACCTGCCTCCTTTTGCACAACAACACAGGGTAGGGAATATTGGAGAGCCCAATGTTCTGATTATTGCTGCCATCCCCAACATAAGCAAGGTCATGGTGCATCCAATTTTGCCACTCACTGTGTAAAGACAATCCGATGTACCTTGATGTAATCCCAGGAATATCATTCTTTGCATCCTAATTAGCTTGCTGGTGCTACCACTGTAGCTTCAAATTATCTCATGATGCTCAGGAGTTTAAGCTATTTCTGAACAGAATTAAGTGAGAGTGATTCATAATTTCAGGATGCTCATGATTCAAACAGGAATGGCACATAGCCATATTATCCTCCCAGGAGAAGACAGGTTAGGCATTGAAGAATCAGATAAGGGTGAAGCTGTCAAATTTCAGCTGAGTTTGACAGGAAAATATTCACCAAGCACATTTCTGTTACTTAACTAAATCTTGCTGGCTTATTACTCTCCATGTTTTTCCTAAATTATTTTTAAAATAGTTTTAGAAATTTAAAAAGTCCCATGCTCAAGGTTTGTTCCTGTTGTCAGAGAAGTTTTAAACTAATTTGGCAGGTGGGGTGAGGCACAGGGTAGATGTTAAGTCAGGAGCAGCGGCCAATCAGATGCAGAATTGCAAAGTCTTAGTTATGTGGAGAGATTAGATGGGCTGGGTTTGTTTTCCTTAAAGCAGAGGAATAATGAGAGACATAAACAAAGTAGATTGTGAGAATCTCTACCCCATGGCAGATATGTCTAATACCAGAGGTCATATGTCTAAAGTGAGGAGTAAGTGGATTCGAGAAGATCTGTGAAAGAATTTTGTCATCCAGAGGCTGATAGATAGATGGAACATGCTGTTTGAGAGGGTGGTACAGACAGGTACTTTTGCAACATTTAAGAAGCATTCTCAATGAGCATTTAAAATACCAGGGTGTGGTAGTCTAGGGGATTAACGTACTTTGCTGTTTGTTGGTCAGCATCGACATGATGGGCCAAAGGACCTGTTTCTGTGTTGTATGATTTTTTAATGAGTAATTCTTCTTATTATCCAGCCACAGAATATTTCGACAAGGCAAAAGCATTTCAACATGCCAAGTTCAAATGAAACTGAATTTGTATTGTATTAAATCAGATTAACTTTACAATTAAGTCTGCAATTCCATATCCATTTGAGAGGCCGACTACTAGGAAATGTTATACAGAATGTCTGAAGTTCTATGCTATACTTTCAATTAAGTATATTTTTCTGATAAATCAGTGTGTACATAAAGGCTAAATGCACTTATTCAAAGTAACATTTATATCCAAACATGTACTGTAAACGATAATTAATATTCGCCAAAAAACCTAGGAAACAATTCCCATTTAAGATTAGTTACAAAATTATACCATAAGCTTTGTTTGGATGATCAAGGTTCCAAGTGACTTTCAATTTAATCTAACTTCCAGCTCACTTCCACCATTAATTTATTTGAACAAAAAAAATGAAACATGAACTTTGCTGTTCTATGATTCTATCTTGAGAGGGAAATAAATGTGAAAGGATAGGGATTCTATGATTCAGAAATGACCAGAGATGTGAGGAGACTCAAAACACAGTCTAAGTGAGAGAAGAAGATCTCAAGAGAGAAGAAGAAAATTGCCAAAGGAGAAGTTCCGTAGGCGATGAAAATACCTCAGGTGACCTTGATTACAAAGCTACAGAGTGGGAAGACTCTGAAAGGCAGAAGAAAAAGAATCTCAGAGGACTTCGAAGCCTTGTCACAAACTGCAATATTCTGGAGAGGGAAAACAGCATTGGAACACTTTGAAAGTTGGATGCAATAGTCCCTAGCGATGTCCACTCCAGTAGAAATCTGAACATTATGATCTACCAGGCATCCTTTTGCCCTCAACTCCTGTCACAGGGCTTAAAATTGAGGTCACTTCAGTTTCAAGCTGATCATTAGACTAGCTTTTTAAAAAAAATGATTCCAGCTGTTTTAATAAATTAATACAGATTCCACCATCTTCCATTGTGGGATCAAACCTGTGTCCCCAGCACATTACCCTGTGTCTCTGGATTACTGCTCCAATGACTGAGTGGGCAGATCAGCCTTGATTTTATTGAATGGTGGAAGAGGCTTAGGGAGCTGAATGGCCTAGTCTTATTCATGTCTTCGTAGATGTTCTTCTATTCTCTTCTTCTGGAGGTATTCCATTATTCTTCCAGTCAGTCATCATGAACTGCATGGTTTATGACATACCTTTTTGTAAATGGAATAACGTCGACTATATGTTAGTGCTCTGAGACTGCTACTTTCTCTGAAAAATTATAAAATGTCTAGTAATGCCTCTGCTCATTCTGAATTCAATAGTTTATTGGTTTGGTTGGATTCCCCAAAGGTCTTTGACTCGAAGAATTGGGGACATTGTAGGAGAGTTCCAGATGCCAGGTAATTGTCCAACAGAAGCTTCAACCTCCTGAACAATTCTTGCATGGTCCCATCATTCATCTTTCAGGATATGTCCAGCCTCCAACTATCTGGAGACCAAAAGAACTGGGCCAATATCTAAACCTACAAATTATACCAATTTGGGAGTTCAGGGCCCTGGGGTGACATAAGCAATGCTGAGGAGTAAATTCACAAGAAATACTACATTAACAGACTTTCAAAATGGACAAATAATGAATATATGACTTTCAAAATTCTAATTGTGAAGTATAATAGTTTGGCAAAGAAAAAAGTGTTGCATACTAATTAGAAAATAAGAACCTAATTAGGATAGAGGAGAAAGGATACCTGATAGTACAAGTACATAATCAAGCAACACAGCAACACAGATGAACAAGATTATGAAAACAAAATTGTAAAGGTTTCTGGAGGAATAGGTGGAATTGAAAATAAAGAAATTATATCAATCTTGTATTTCACTCTGATTTTGACCATACCTGGAGCATTGTGTGCAATTCTGGTCACCATATTATTGAAAACAAGGCCGTACAGAAGATACAACAAAGATTTATCAGCAAGATCCCAGTAATACAAAGGTACCCCTATCAAGAGAGAATGGACTGGTTGGGTCTATCCTCTTGAGAAGACAAGTCTGAGGGATGAGTCAATCAAGATCTTTAAAATGCTGAAAGGTTTTTTAAAGTGTAGACAGAGAGACAATGTTTCCAAAATAGTCAATTGTATTTGAAGAATAAAAAGTAAGCGTTATTTTTAAGTGGATATGTGTCACTGGTTAGGTCATTCATTGTTTATCCCTAATTGTCCAGTTAAGAGTTAATCACATTGGTATGGGTCTGCAGTCATTTGGAGGCCAGACCAAGTAAGGATGGTCAATTTCGTTCTCCAAATGACAAAAACCACATGACGATTTACTACAATTGACAATGGTTACATGGTCACCATTGGCCAGCTTTTCATTCCGGAGCTAACTGAGTTCAAATTTGACAACCTTTGATGGGATTCAAACCCATATGCCAGATTATTGGCCAAGGTTCTGGATAGTTTGTGCAATGACATTAACACTGTGCCACTGCCTCCCCATATTATCTTCATGGTGAGAAATTGCAGAGGTCTGAGATATAGAGTGATTTGGATGTCCAAGTGGCTGTATGCATGCACAAAAAAAACCTAACAATGCTAATAGAGTGCTATCTTTTATTATGGAGAGAGTTTAATATGAAAATATGGAGGTTATACTTCAGTTGTACAGGGCACTGGTGAGACCACAACTGGAGTACCTAGAATAGTATTGGTCACCTTGTACAAGGAAAGATGTAAATATTTTGTAAAGAGTTCAAACAAGGTTTCAGAATCACAGATGTGTTACTGTGCAGAGGGAGCCCCATCATGTCCATTGAGGATTGTGACTCAATGCCATTCTCCTTAGTTTCTCTGCTCCCATCACTCCCCTGTATCCCTCTGAACTTGCTTCATTCTGTTCTCCCAAGTCTGATCCTTATCATAGTCACCACATAAGGATGGTTTTGTTATCATCTGGTGTGCTGACCTTTACCTGGCAGAGGGCAAGTGCCAACCTCCTCCTTTCTTCCCCTGGATCATGACCCCAGTATTGAATACCAAGCTGTTATTTTCAGGACTGTCACTAGCTGCATCTCCTCTGGAGATTTTCCTTTCACAGCTTCGCACCTCAGAGTCTCTCATCCCTGTACAACCCACTTCCAACTCCTTCTCAAAATCCATAAACAGCTCAAAAGTGGATCCATCATTTCATACTGGTCCAGCTCCACAGAACGTATCTGGTCTTATCTTGATTCAGTTCGTCTTTCCTTCCTTCAGTCTCTTTCCATTCATATTTGTGAGTCTTCTCACACATTATGTCAGTTTCACAACTTGCAGTTTCCTAGCCTGCTCTTCACCATTGATGTTCAATCCCTCTTTGCATCCATCCACCATTAGCATGGTCTCAAGGCTCCCTCCTTCTTTCTTGAAAAGAAGCCTGAACAATCCCCTTGTACCACCAGCCTCCTTCACCTGGCTAAACTCATCCTCACTTTGAACAATTTCCATTTAAGTCATCGCATTTTCTCCAAGTTAAAGGTGTGTCTTTGGGTACCCACATGGGTTTCAGTTTTGCCAGTCTCTTGTGGGGTATGTTGAACTTTCCTTGTTCCTGTCCTACATGAGCACTTGCTCTCGCCTCATTCTTCGGTACATCAATCACATCAATGCAGCTGCTTTCTTCTATTTTACAGAATTGAAAAAGTTAATTCATTTTGCTTCCAATTTCCGTCCTCTCTCGCTTTCACATGGTCCACCTCTGACTCTTTCTTTCCCTTCTTTGACTTCACTATTTCCACTTCTGAAGGTAGGCTGTCCATAAATGTCTACTGCTCACCCACCAACTCCCATAGTTACCTTGATACACTCTGCTTCCTCTCAGGATTCAATTCCATTCTCCAGGTTTCTCTATCACATCTATTCCAATTAAACCATTATCCACACAAGTGTTTTCAATATGTCTTCCTTTTGCCTTAACTGAGTATTCCATCCCATTGTGGTTGAAAGGGCACTTAGCTATGTCTGACCCATCTCCCGCAGTTCTGTCCTCACTTCCTCCCCTCCATCTCAGAACAATGGTAGGTTTCCCCTTGTCCTCACTTTCCACCTCATCAGCCTCTGCATTGAAAGAATCATACTCTGTCATTTCTATCACCTCCAATGGTCCTGGTTTCAGGTGGAGGATTATACAATATTAGCTTCATTCACTGAAGCATGCATTTTCTTCTGCACAACAGCAAAAGGCATTCTGGGGAATATGGCAGAATCCACTCAGATGTTTAATGTTATTTCCAAAATGGGTAATATGATAGAGTATGATTTTCTGATATTCACTGTGAAATACAATGAGCCATGTGTAGTCCCAGGAGCAACATCCCGGGCATCTTTTTAAATTGCTGGTGCTATTGCTAGTGCAGCAAATTAATTCAGAGAGCAAAACACTGAGGAGTTCAAGCTATCTACAAACAAAGTTATATCGTGGTGACTTATTGTTTTAGGGTGCTCATGATTTAAACAAAAATAGATAGACATACTGGGATAGGACAGCCCGCAGTTTGAAAAATTAGCAGTCAGGTTTTAGCCCAGTTCAGATCGACAAGAAAATATTTATTGAGCAAGTTTCTGATCTTCAACTAAATCTTCCAAAGTTTTCATTTTCTATCACACCCAGTTCAGGACATTACTCTTAATGGAAGATGTGAAGATACTGAAAAGAGTACAGAAGTGATATATGAGATTGGTTCCTGGGATAAGGAATTTCAGTTATGAAGATATATTCGAGAAATTGAGATTGTTTTTCTTGGAGACGTCTGAGAGGATATCTGATCAAAGTGTTAAAACCCATGAGAAGATTAGTCAGAGTAAATATAGAGAAAATATTACCACTCGTGGAAAGATTGAGGACATGAAAGCACAGATTTAAAGTAGGTGACACCAGGTTATAGTCCAACAGGTTTATTTAAAATCACAAGCTTTTGGAGTTCTGCTCCTTCATCATGTGAAGGAGGACTTCACCTGATGGAAGAGCAGCACTCTGGAAGCTTGTGATTTTAATTGAATCTGTTGGAATATAACTTGGTGTCATGTGACTTCTGACTTTGTCCACTCCAATCTAACACCAGCATCTCCACATCCGATTTAAAGTAATTACTAGAAGAAGCAAAAATGGGTACGGATAAAAACTTTTCATGCAACAGGTTTGAATCTGCAATCCACTGATAAAGTGGAGGAGGCAGGTTTGAATCAAGAGCGTAAAAGGGAATTAGATAATTATTTCAAAACAGCCAATGTGAGGCTTATGGGGAGTAAACAATAAGTGAGGTGCCCATTTACAGAGCTGGGTTGGACATGGTAAGCTAACTGGCCTCCTTCTGCACTGCAGCAATTTATGTTTTTCTTAATACACTTTTAAAACATTGAACGAGCCTTTATTTTGCCACATTAGAGCATTTCAAAAATGTGAGCATTAATAAAACTCTTTTGTAAGATACCTGATGAGATTTATAACATATTTATAACTGGAATACTCTATCTCAACTGGTTTAAATGCTGAAACACAACTTATGAAGATCCATGGTATACTTTCAATGTTTATTTCCTACTTGAGTATCAGTATATTTTATGCCTACCAATCAGTATATAAACAAATGTTACTCAAAGTAACTTCCTCACAGAAGTATCCTTGTAAACTACAATTAAGAGTCACCAAAAATTACATCAAATAAATCTCTACTTGAGATTAGTTGTAAAATTTGATCATCAGCTTTGTGCAAATATAAATCCAGACTCCAACTGACTTGCATTCAAATTAATTTAAGTTTCAGTTCACTGGAAACATTAACTGCTTTGAATGTAAAAATGTGTGTTACCAGTATGATTGTATCTAATGGAGAATACAATGCAGGACTAAGGGAAAAAGTGGAGTAGTGGAAATAATTGGATCGCTGTTTCAAAAAGCCAGTATATATTTGATGCATATCCAATGGGCTCCTCTGTGCTGTACTATCTACTTACAGAATTTTATCAATGGAAAATGAGCAGTTCACAAAGTCTTTCGTGCATTGAAATAGGCATAATTCTAACTCCATTACTCTTGATAAAAGCACCAAATTGAATTCCCTTGAGCAATATTGACAATTTCCCATCCATTACCTCTTATGCCTATGTCGAGCAATCCCTGAGATTTCAGCAGAGTTGGGTGCTCATTACCTCGCTTTGACAAATGAGATGCCCTTTGTGGACATGCACTGGATTTTGGATCCCACAGAAGTCCTGTCTAACATGTACCTTCTGTAGGGATGGATTCAGTCATTGATGGAGGAAGCAGATTGAGCAGCTCTGTCTGAGGAAACGTTGAAACATTGAAAGTAGGTGCGAGAATTGGTCATTCAGCCATTTGAGCCTGTTCCACTATTCAATATGATCATGGCTGATCATGTAATTTTGGTCTTCCGTTCCCACTTTGTCTCCATACCCCTTGATCCCTTTACTGCGAGGGCCACGTCCAGCTCTCTGTTGAATAAAGCTATTGAACTGGTCCCAACAGCTTTCTGTGGCAGAGAATTCCACAGCTTCACAATGCTCTAAGTGTGGTGGCACAATCCGAAGATGTGCAGGTCAGATGAATTGGCCATGCTAAATTGCTCACGGTGTTAGGTGCATTAGTCAGGGGTAAATATAGGGTAGGGGAATGGTTCTGGGTGGGTTATTGTTCAGAGGGTTGGTGTAGACTTGTTGGGCTGAAGGGCCTGTTTCCATACTGTAGGAAAACTAATCTATTCTAATATGAAGAAATTCTTCCTCATATCAGTCCTGAATGACTTACTTCTTATTCTTTGACTGTGACCCCTAGTTCTGGACTTTTCAAACATTGGGAACATTCTTCACACATCTAGCCTTTCCAATCCCATCAGGATTTTAAATAATTCTACGATATCCCCTCTTATTCTTCTAAATTCCAGTGAATACAAGCCCAGCCGATACAGTTTTCTTTTATGTGTCAATCCTGCCATCCCGGGAATCAGCCCGGTGAACCTTTGCTGGACTCCCTCAATATTTATCTCTCAGCATCCACCCACATTCCTGATGAAGGACTTATGCCCGAAATGTTGACTCTCCTGCTCCTCAGATGCTGCCCTGTCCTTCTTCCTTCCCACCTTCGGGGACTGTTCCACTCTGTGACACCGAGTTCTCACTGCACCTCACCTTTTCCAAAGTGCCACCATTCTGACAATAATCTGCCATACTGCTTTTGTCACCAAAGGTGATAACCTCACTTCTATCCACATTATATTGCATTTGACAAGTAGTTGCCCACTCAGCCAGTCTGTCCAAGTCACCCTGCAGCCTTTTAGCATTGTCCTCACAACACACACTGCTACCCAGCTTAGTGTCATCTGAAAATTTCAATTCCTTCATCCAAATTGTTAATCCATATTGTGGACAGCTGAAATCCCAGCACTGAACTTTGTGGCACTCTACTCATACTGCCTGCCGCTATGAAAGGACCCATTTATTCCAATTCTCTGCTTCCTGTCTGTCAACCAGTTTTATATCGACCTCTGATAAACTACCTCTGATACTCTTGAGCTTTAATTTTGCTTACTAATCCCCTGTATGGTACTATGTCAAAAGCCTTTTGAAAATCCACTGATTCACCCTTGTCCACTCAACTGGTCACATCCCCAAAACATTCTCGAAGGTTTCTCAAGCTTGCTTTTCCTTTATGAATCCGTGCTGACTTGGACCGAGCACTTTCCAAATGCTCGGTTATTACATCCTTCACAATTGACTCCAGCGTTCTCCCCACACCACCAATATCAGGCTAACTGGTCTATAATTTCCCATTTTCTTTCTCCTTCCTTTTTTTAAAAAGTGGGGTTTACATCAATTACCCTCCAGTCCATTGCTGATCTTCCAGAGAATGATGGAAAATGATCACCAATGCTTTCATTATTTCTAGGGCCACTTCCTTCCAGAAGTACTCTGGGACTGCTTGGGTTTAATTGCATCAATCTCCCCAGTACAATCTCCTGACTAACAAGGATTTCCTTCTGTTCCTCCTTCATGCTTGATCCTCTGTTCCCGAGTGTTTCCGTGAGGTTAATTGTGTCCTCCGTAGCAAAGATGGTATTTATTCAATTGGACTGCCATCTCTTTGTTGTTTCATTATGAATTCACCTGATTCCAACTGTAAGCTACCAACATTTGTTTTCTCTTCACAGGAAGAGGGGCAAGTCTGAGAAGACAGAGCAACTTAAGACGAGTGTCAGCGCTATCAGCTTTGTTTCTACCTCTCTTCATATGGCCACCCCCCCCCCTGCACTTCCCTGTTGGCAAAATGTGGGGATACTATTGTGATGAAGCTTAAGAACCACAAAAGCTCTATTTTACTTGCCTATCATCGTGTATTGGGAACTCAAGGGTTAAAGATCCCCGATTAAAATGACTCACTGCAGGTTCGATTGCATGCCTGTCCTCTGACAGAGTGAGACTAGAAATCACAGTGGGGGTCTGGCTGCTATCTCCAAACTGCCAAAATGGTCTGGAGCCAGACATATGGATTTTACATTCAGCCCCAGGCAAAAGTGTTTGCTCTTCTTGGACAAGACTGATTGCCAAGGTTATAGATCTCATTAACTGCCTCCCTGTCCCTATTAACTACTCCCTTATCTATTAACAAGGGTATCTGAAGATCAACAATGGGAACAAAACAAAAATCCTATTTTCTAAACCCTTTATCCATTAACATACAATTGTGAATAATATAATTGCCAGCTCCTGTAAATCATTCATTATTTGTCACAGGAAGTCAGCAATTACCGGGCTTTGTAAGATTGTGAAATACCTGTCTTAAACAATATAAAATCAATCAGACTTCTGTATTAGCCACACGCAATTAAGATATAAAAAACACTGCTTGTATGGAAAGTTCAGAGATTCATCGAGGGGTGCCACCTCAAGTAAACTACACTTCTCCTTTTGGTGTCACTGAGAATCTCTTGTCAGCTGTCCAAAAATAAATAAACCAACATTGAACTGAAATTTGTGTCGCCCGGAGTTGAGACTCAAACTTCCACAATTGAGCCACCAAGGTGGAGTTTGGTTGATTCTCTATAAATTGTAGATAGGTGTGAGGGTCTGGAAATGTTCATACTGTAAATACCTTAAGCACTGCCCACTATAATCATGTTACACTTACAGCTTAGGATCTCAAAGTAATAAAACCTAACATCTAGTCTTCTTCAGTCTCACTAACAATGTCTGTCACTATCAAGTAGTGCCCATACTATCGTGAAACATTACCATGATTCAATGAGGGAGCGTCAGATGTTGTGAAAGCTTCCATCCATTTCTAGCCCTAACTTTTATTGCAGAAAGATCAATGTGTTAAGCTACACTTGAAGCTGGGATTAAACAGGGGATGGTGATCGCAGCAGAATTGAAATATTTGCACTCACTGGAAGATGACTCCTCACAAATAAATTCTATTGAATGAGTTTAACCAGGAAGACCTTCCCACATGGTGCTGTTCCATCTGAAAAACATCCTCCCCATTGAAATATTGTGGATCGCATGGATCCCAACATCCATCCCATAGCCTCAGTGCATCCTCCAGTTGTTTGGAGCAGAGATTCTGAGGATCAAACAGTGTCCTGCGTCTGGACAGTGCTGCTATAGAACCCCAGACATGATCTGCATGGACACCTGATATGGAATGGCCATCTCATGTTCCTCACTGGCCCCAGTGGAAAGAAGAGTTACGATGCAGATGCACTGACAGTCTGACATGGTAAACTGACCTCCAGTTCTAGACAGAGTATAGCATCACAGTCCCTCTCTCATGTGGACAACAATCCATGGGAGCCAATTGGATGTGGTTCCCCTGTTCTTCGCCACATCATGAGGGACCTGTGGCTGCAACCACCACAGTAGGGGTCAGCCCCTCATCTGCTGGACATTGCTGCTGGTCCTGGGTGTGTGGATGCATGTGTTCCCCATCCATTTATGTTGGCGCTCTTAGTGCAGTGGGTACTGGGCCTGTCACAGCTTCAGTGCCTGGATCCAATCAGGACAGTTCCAATGAGCCTGTGTGGGTAATGTAAGGAACAAAGCAGCTCCTCGGTAACAGCAGCTTTCAGTAGTCATAGCACATTCACAAATAACATTTGAACAACACCCTCCAAATACTGGGACATGGAGGCCTCTAACAAATGACAGTAGAGACCAATCACTATTGCTCAAGCTGTTTGTACACGTGGGACAGTAATAATGAGGACTTTTCCCCACATTCACCCAACCCCCACAGTAACTGAAAAGGGCCGAGTTACATTGAGGACATTGGATTTATGGTGTGAGGCATGAAGTGAGCAGTTCCTGCATCTGGTGTCGGCTATAAGACATTTTTGTCATAATTCATGGGATTTGGTCGAATCAGAATTTATTACCCATTCTTGAGAAGGTGGTGGTGAGTTGCCATCTTGAACCGTTTCAGTCTGTTTCACATAGGAAGACTCACAATGCTGTTATGGAGGGATTTCCAATATTTGACCCATTGACATATTTCTGAATCAGAATGGTGATTGCTGCTTTGGCAGCTAGAGAGAATCTTTTCAGGCCCTAAACATTGCTTTGACCTCACAGCTATTAGCAGAATGATTCATGATGTTGCATGATGTGCATCGATTGCTTTGACCAGGATTTGTATTTGAAGGAAATGACAATTTTGTTTTCTAATCCTAGAATCCCTGCAGTGTGGAAACAGGCCCTTTGGCCCAACAAATCCACACCGACCCTCTGAAGAGTAACCCACCCAGACCCAATATTTATCCCTGACTAATGCACCTAACATACACATCCCTGAACACTACGGGCAATTTTGAATGGCCAATTCACTTGACCTGCACATGTTTTGGACTGTGGGGGAGAAACCAGAGCACCTGGAGAAAGCCCATGCAGACACAGGGAGAATGTGCACACTCCACATAGACAGTCACCCAAGGCTGGAATTGAACCCGGGTCCCTGACTCTGCGAGGCTGCAGTGCTAACCACTGAGCCACCGTGCCATCCACTTTATGGAGTGACTCGCAGTGTCAGCCTCTCAATATCAGTAAACTATTTCATTCTCTGCAAGATTTTCATACTCCCATCTTAGTTGCCCTCGTTGGCAACCACATTGAATCATAGAATCCTAACAATGCAGAAAGAGGCCATTTGGCCCATTGAGTCTGCACTGACCATTCCACCCAGACCGCATTCTGCCTCATCCCTGCTATCCTACATGGAGTTTTTACCATGGCTAACCCACATAACCTGTACATCCTTGTACACTATGGGCAATTTAACATGGCCAATCCACCTAACCTGCTCATAGAATCATAGAGTCATACAGCACAGAAACAGGCCCTTTGGTCCAACCAGTCCATGCTGAATGTAATCTCAAACTAAACTAGTCCCATCTGCCTGCGCCTGGCCTATATTCTTCCAACCCTTTTCTGGAATTATCCTGTACTTTCATGTACTTATCCAAATGTCATTTAAAGGTCGTAATTATATCCACATCCACCACATCCTCAGGAAGTTCATTCCACATGCAAACCACCCTGAGTGTAAAACATTTTCTCCTCATGCCCTGTTTAAAGATCTCTCCTCTCACCTTAAAAATATGACCCCAGTCTTGAAATCCGCCATCCTAGGGAAAGGACAACTATCATTGACTGTATCAACACCCTTCATAATTTTATAAGCTTCTATAAGGTCGCCTCTCAATCTCCTACCCTCCAATGAAAAAAGTTCTAGCCTATCCAGCCTTTCTTTATAACTCCTTCCATACCTGGCAACATCCTGGTGAATCTCTTCTGAACCCGCTCCAACCTAACATCTTTCCTATAACTGGGCGC